>NW_013665639.1:1697113-1736309 GCF_000517525.1 Limulus polyphemus | reverse complement strand
CACACTCACAATTTAGTCCAACTTAAAAAAATAAAAAAAAAAAAAGTAAACAATTTTACTACAGTCAAGTGCTAATTTTATCTAAAAATTGAAAACATGAACACAAAAATTAGGTCTTTGAATGCTTTAATAATTAAATGGCTTTGTTTTCAAGTTTCAATCAATACTGTTTCATTCCTAATGTTTCTTACTTTCATTTTAGCCTAATAGGATTAACTTAACAGCTCATTATTAGGGAAGTGTAAAAGATCTAGACCTTAATACAGAATATTATTTATTCTTCTAACAGGATATTCTTTATCATTGGGATCCGATTTGAATTTTTAAATAATATTACAAAGTCTTATTGGCAACAGGTTTTTTTTTGTCTAGTTAATCAATAATAATATAAAAAAGAACTGATCAAGGATATATCAAAAATGCATCTAACAGGTAAATAAGTTTATTAACAGCAAGTACCACAGCCATCTCAATACACAATTTCTCCAAATCGTTTCTCAGCAGCTTTAGAAAAATTAATGGAAAGAACATTTTACTTTAAAAATCATCAATACTGAAATTGTGAAGTTTTTAAACTTTTCAGGGTAAACTAAACTACGAAATAAATTTTCCCATGGAATAACTACAATTCAAAACTTGTTGTGCAATCCTGTAATATTTGACAACTAGACAGAAAACTGGTTCAGAACCTGCGGCATTGTCTTGAGGTAGCATATACCCTTTAAATGTAAAAATATATAACAATATATTTTTTTGCTTATTTTAAATCCTTATGGGTGTAGGTTTCACAGTTTGCAGGATGTGGTATACCTTTTTTCACCTAGACAAAGATCCTTACAAGTGACAATTTTGCATCAAATTTTCAAACAATTTTTCTCAAAATCTGAAAATTGAAATTCTCATGGTTTTTAACTCATAACTTCAGATCTGTTGATGTATAGACTTCATAACTGGAATAAATATGCATTATTAGTATATGTATGGTGTGTACTAAGGTAAAGTCGATAACAGATTTGGTTTTTATTAAATGACCATCAATGAGTCACTATAGTATATGTCCTACTTAGGGCATACTCATTAGTACTGTAATTTGATTTGGAATTAATTTTCAGTTTTCCTTAATTCAGACTAATTCTTCACATCCCATCAAAGTCTGGACCCATTTTCAAGAGCATTCAGTCATGTTTGTAGAAGTTACAGAAACATTTCTTTTGTATTTCTTTATTTTTGGAATATGCAAATTAGCCATAATGGTAATGTTACACAACATGTACCAGAATATGTTCTTGTACCTATTTCACTAAATTTTCATACAAAAAACATAGTATGAAGATGTTTTTTCTGATAAAAAGGCCAGAACCTAGATAACACTATGTCAAGGGTATATGCTACCATAGAAAACAACAAAAGACCAGCAGTTACACTATAGAAGTAAAATCCTCCAGCCAGTACATGGAGAAGTAGGAGTTTTTTTTGTCATGAAACAAGGTAAAAACTGCTTTAAAGTAGATACATGAAAAATGAAGAACACTTACAAATATCATTCCTGAAAAATGAGAAAAACAAATAGTGTGCATGATTTTTCACACATATCCTTTCTTCTTCTCTTTAGAGATTCTGAGGCAAAGAGGACTAAAGCAGATGTGACTTCAAAGAATATCCAGTAGAGGGATCTGAGAGTCCTCTCTCTCTACCTTGAAAACTAAATATACACAAGATTTTTATTTTAAAGCATATAAAATTACAATTTCAAACTCTGAACAACTGACAAATCACTGAAGTACTTACATTCACAAAAATCTGATAAACAATTAGATTTTTGTGAGATGGCAGAATATCCAGGGTAATACTAGTTGTTGAATAAGTATTTATTGTAATTATTGGCACCAAAAAGGATTGTTCTTTTCTTTGCTTCATGTGTTAAAGGCACAATAATATATCAAAAACAAAACATAAATATGAATTTACATTTTGTCTTGTGTGCCTTTTCTTTCAAACAACATTTTTCAGTAGTCTAAATCTCTCATATTATTATGGGTAATATATCAGAGAAAATGATATTAGAAAAAAAAAAACTACAAACATGTTCAGATAAATAACTGTAATTTCATGGAAATCATTAAATATTCACTTTCTTCTTTTGCTCTTCCATCTACTGCACTAACTATGCAAGTTTTACTTATGAAATACATACATATACATATATACATATTAAAAAACAATTCATAAAATCCCAACACTAACACTTTTATTTACATCTTTTTGCTCGACTTGCTGCAACTGAGTACAGGGCCAAGGGTTTATTTTTTTTTTTCATCCCACTACATGTACCACAAAAACCTTTTATGGTTCTGCTAATTAATAATGCGAGTTTAAAAATTTTAAATGACAAAAATTATGATAATATAAATAATGACCCCTGCCAGTTACTGGACAACTTGTTTTGCAAATATTTAAGACATCAAAGTTTTTTGTTCAAAACAGAAAACAGTTTCAAGTATTCTTATTACACAAAACCAAGCATCACGTTCTTCCCTTACTATTCATAGATAAACTGGAATTTATACAATCAGGAAATTCCTTCAGTCCAGTTATCCACAAAAAGCACAAGGTCATGTAACTATGAATACAATATTAACAAGTTACAGCACAATTTTGTTAAAAATGTTCATAACATTTAAAAATATACAGATAATTGTGAAGATTTGTATCTATGAATAATATTATCTTAAAATATGAGAGAAGGCTTTTTCCTCTCTTACAATAATTCACACATTGCTTAAGACAAATTAAAATAATGTATCCGTAAAGGAAACCAGATTACTGCATAAATTTAGTTTTTGAAATTAATTAAAAGGAATGTTTATTTTCTTTAAATGGACCTTTATTGAAAAAAAAGAAGATTAACTGAAATGGCTTATTACACACATCCATCACAAATATAAATATAACATTAACTACAGGTTTTTTTTATAAACTAAAGAAACTCTAATATAATGTGAAACTAACAGCAGTAATGCTTTCTTCTTTTCAAAAGTATTACTTAGATAGTCTATAATTTTAAAATAAAAAGCCGAGGAGAATGTTGTGTAGAAATCATGCTGAACCCCCATTCAATTAACAACAATTTTTTTTAAATAAATAAAATCTTTGGGAAATAAACTAATACTGAGAAAAAGTTCAAACAAAATAAAAAAAGCCCTACTTTTGATTTTTAAAATAAATTCACTTGTACTTGATCTATTTCTGGCACAGATATTTTGGGTGAATAATAACACACACTACAGCAGACTATAACTCACAAAAACCTAATTTTGACAAAGAAGTTCAGATGCACTTCAGAATTTGCTGCATTATATTACCAAACAGTCAGTTTCATGGCACCACAACTTACAACGTATAAAAGCTATATTAAATATACAAGTAAGCAATTCTGAATGTTTGTATTCTGTAATACCAAAATATGAAATGTAAATGGATCAAAAAGAAATAAAGTAGTTATGAACACACAGTTATAATTACAAACATTACTAGCTATGCAATATTTATCAGACAAGTCTATATACATATACATGTATCTGAATAACGGTGGTACATTGTAATGGAGATAATACCACATTAATACAAATATTTAGTAGTCCTTACTGAAACTTCAAGGAAAGTTCAATACAGCCTAACCATCAATATATAGTAAAAAAAAAACTCTCACTGAGGCTTTTAAAAAGAAAATAGTTATTTTTATAATTTTTTTTGTTAATTTTGATTCAAAACTTGAATGGCACAACACAAAGCTAAACTTGCAACAGAAAACAACTATGTGTTGAAATTCAGTAAAACATTTGTCAAAATTTGCTTCTTTTCTGGTAATGAGCTATTTTGATGATTTGTTTTTTAGTATTCTACTGTTACTTAAAAAAAAAAATAACCTACTCAATTATAAATGGCTTTTCATACTCAGTTAACTTTGGTTGCTAAATAACTTCCTACAAATAATTATGAATTACAGTAACTACATATTTGTACACACACCATAGAGTTATATTATATGGAGAAACTGCATATGGGTTGAACCTGAGGAAAAGTGACACCAGCTGTCTCGACCACTTTTGCCTAGAGTGTACGTAGGTTCTACACATTCACACAGGCAAATGCAAAAGTTGTAAGGAAAATGGTTTTTCTGGTGTAGCTAATGGCTGAAAAAATAAGCAGATTTTGAATTTTGATGTCCATCTTCACAGGCATTTTATTTTACAGTGTTAATAGTTTAAATGCCTAATGCCGAACAAATAATTGAAAGATTGTGTTGAAATTTAACCACATCTACAGGAAGTTTGCTTGGTTTTCTTATAAAAGAGGGCTGTTGGGTAATGTAAAAATTTGTCAAACTTATTGAAGGCCTAGCTGACTTCATACTTAGATTTTCCCCTAACAAGAGAAGGTGCACTGAAACCATGGGTCAGTGCAGTAAAAATGGAAAAGTGAAAGCATACAAGGTACAGTTACCTTTGGAACAAGTAGTTTTACAGGAATTTTATGAGAAATAAACTGAAGCAAAGACATGCATTTTAAAGAAGGATGTAGTACCTATTATATTTAAATGCTTTCCACCCAACAAACTTATCTAATTGCAGTTGCAATATGCTCTGAATTTTGTGTTCAAATTTTATTCACCAGAAAGAAATTGAATTAAAATAACCCCTAAGGATGTGTAAGATGAGTGTGAAATACACTATTCTGTACCACTGCAAAATGCTGAGCACCAGAGTAACATTTTGAATTACATCATGGAGTACTTTGTTTTTTCAAGATCCTCAAGAAATTGTATTGTTAGAACTACAAGGACATGTTACTCAGTAATCAAGAAAATCACTCTCAGTCTGCAATGAGGGTTAGTCTAATTGCTCCCCTGATGCTGTTCATAAAATTGTTCAGTTCACTGAAAAAGTGTATGAGTATACATTTATAAATAGTAGCTCCATGAATGTCAAAATACACTGATAATTGTCTATTGCACTGTTTTTTTTTTTTTTTATGCCACATTTAAATCTAATTATCCAATCGTATATGAAATAGTTTAAGACGGCAGAGTCTCAGATGCTGTGCAAAATTCCTCACAGTTTTGTAGTAGTAAGGCTTCAACGATATGGGAAAAAGTATACTCTAAAAGCTGCATCTGAAAATTTCTCTCCTAGACACAAATTGAATAAGTTAATTTTGTTTTAAAATGCTTATTTACAGGGTTTTGCAAATAAAACTACATGGCAAGGAGGTTAAAATTTTTGAAAAAATATCCTCCTGTGATCCTTCCCTTTGAGAGCAGTATTTTGTAATTTGTCAATAATGGATTGAAAGTGTTCTATTAATCAAACTAGAACAGTGTCACTGATATCCCCTGATATCTTCCTTCTCACAGTGGAAACACAAAACTGCAAGAAACTTGGTTTATTTTTGGCTTAACAAATTCACATAATTTGATTTAATATCTATGGAGTTTTGAATCCATTTTACTTCACCATATAGTAACTTAAATCAATTTAGGTATGCGAGTAATGTTATAACATTTCATTGAAATCATTATTTGATAACATACAGAAGACCAACTGTTTAACATATGTATGTACAATAATTTGATTTAGTATTCCTATTATATTTTAGGTCATTAAATTTCCTAAATTTAGTTGCGAGACATTGTTCTGGAAAAAGAAACTTCCTTTCATCTTAGAATTTTAATTTCTTTTCTTTTTTACTGTTGATTAGAAAGATCCGTTTTATATATCCAGTAAGTATGAACTCGATTGATATTCAATAATATATTTTTATTCCTTGCTTCCAGCTATAAATAAAAAAACTGAAAAAGGTTTTTAGTGACCTAGGATCTCACTTTTCAAGATGACATCATGATTACCTTTGTTGACCTAACTATTATGATCCTTGGTAGAGATCAATTTATGTTTAATAAATATAGTTTCTTTTCAATAAAATAAACTTGACAATAATATTCAATAAATAAAGATTTAAGTTATTAGAATATATTGCCATTGTCTACAACATTTGCTAAACCTAACTAAGATAAAGTGATTTCCTGTCACAGAAAATTTCTGTAGCTTTCAAACAAATATAATTTAACAAACAAACATTTTCAGGAACAAAAAGAGTATTTAGAGAAGCTAAAAAAATTCTCAGATCTATAGTTTCTTTGCAAGTCTCCTACATCAGATTGTTTTGTTTGCCTCTACAGAACCTACGAGTAGTCAATATTTGAAATCTTGAGATATCATAACTTATTGCTGAAGCCATTTTTACTTACTTTACATTGGTTTAAATAGATAAAAACCTGCTGTATCTAATTCAAATCAATGTTGGCTTTAGCTATTTTCAATTTCCAATGCTGAGCTTCATTAGAAATTAATTTTTCAAATCGCATGCTGTGACTTCATAAAAGGAAAGAAAGAAGCCAGTGATAATAAAACTACTAACAGAGAAGGAAAAATCAATAAGAAACACAAAGTATTTTCTTTTATAGGAATGATAGTTTCTTAGTATATATAAACCTATACTTTGGGATTGGCAGTAAAATTATTAAAAAATCAATGTGTTGTTTATAGTTAAGACTCCTTCGAGTTTCATATTAATGAAAGTTGGAACATTCTTTTTTATTATACACTGTGAATTATGTTTAAAATATTTTACAACACGAAAAAAATATGAAAAATTAAAACTCTTCAAATAAATGTTCTGAAAATTTTTTATATTATATAAATTTATGAATTATTAAAAAAATGAGTGTTTTACTAATGTATGATTGGTATTACAAAACATTTTTCCTCCAAAATTTACCAACAACCCAAGTACAATTATTATTTTAAAATCATTTTCACCTTACTATGTCAATACAGCAATAATAATTGAATATAAAAACTTAAAATATGTTTAAATAAATAATATACTAATTAATACTACAGTTTTTATGATAATTCACAAAAATGATAGAAGAGCAAAGCTAATAAGCTGGATTGAATACTTTAAAAATGTTAGGGTAAATAATAATAGTAGTGTGGCATTTATGCAAAAGGCCTGTTGGGAAATTTGACAGGTGGTAAACCATTACGTTTGCAGATAGTCTTGTTAATATAAAATGATAAAAATATTGTACTGAAAGATAATTATGTAAAATATATGAATTATGAAAGTAAAATTATGCATTAGTATAATGACTGTAAATCTACAGTCAATTAAAACTATGGGATTTTCCCTTGTTCGCTATATGAAAAATAGTGTGTGTGTGTGTTTGTATGTATATATATATATATAAACACACACAAGTAAAGTTTAGGCAAAAGCAGTCAAACTGGCCAGCCTCACAATATTTGTGGTATAAGCAATGTATTTTTAATTGTACACATAAAAACATGTCTGTAATGCACTAAATAACCATAAGATGAAAATGAATACACATAGTGATCTAAAAGTGCAGTTGTGACCAGTTCTTTCCTGGCTAAAAAATTAACAAATTATAATTACAAATACTGGAGCATGTTCATTCAAATATAAACAACTGCAATTTGTATTCAAAAATCACTAATAATAACATAATTTAAAAACAATTATAAGCACTGTTTTATTGTAGATTGTCAGAATACCCCTGATAACTTAAACTAGCTTAAAATGGTCTGGGCCATATTACAGAATTGTTTTGAGTAAATGATACTACTAAACAAAGCTCTCTGCATTTTGAGGATTAGGTAATTAGACTTAAAAGTTTTTGTACCATGTGAATCTTAAACCACCTATATGTAATGAAGAGAGACAATCCATATCTACAGTACACAAAAGTGCACAAATCAGCCCAGACTGTCACAGATATAAAAACAAAAATATAAATATTTGCCTTATACCACTGCAGTTGGATAACATTTCACATGCACTAAAGAAGCTAGAATGAACTCAGTTCCTAGTCACGGTAAAGAACTCTAAGCCTGAAATTGCCACCCAAAATTGCTCATGACCAGCTGTACTGACCAGATTGTGGTGATTGGTTGTAGCTGTTGTTACTATTACCCATGTATGGAGAGTTGTTGGCAGCATGAGCCTGAGTATAGTTGATTGGGGTGTTCAGGATGTTACCCAATTGAGAAAAGTTGGGAAGAGCAGCCACTGATGGCTGACCATATGCCATTTGGAGACCCCCAGTGTGAGCTGGGGTCATCTGAGCCAAAGACATTGGTGAAAGGCCAGAGGGAATGTTAGGAGATGACCCTGATGGGACTGGGCTGTCAGAGTGAGCAGCAGGTGGCGAGGCTGAAGCAGAATTTCCAGATGGAGATTGTGCAATATCCTTACTCTCCGAGTCATTCTCTTCCTCTGACTGCATCATCATCATACTAGGCTGTTTGGCTACCTGTTGATCCGTTGCACTTTGCTGTGAATACAGAAAATTTCTAAAATTCCATATTCTTGCTATTACTACAAATAAATTTACACTTGTAGGTTCTTTACCTTCAAGATTATTATTATAGAAAAAAGCCTGCAAGTAGCAACAGTAAGTTCAGTTACCTACTCTGATCACTAATAAATAAATCATTAAAGCATTCAATTATCAAAGATGACACATATGCATAATAAGAATGAATAGAGTGAAAACTAAATTACCTAAAAAGTAAAATACACATTGGGATTACTGGAGACGTATGTTTTAGAATTTTTAGCTTTGTAGCCTAGTAATTTTTACAACAGAAGCTATGTGATCTTGTTTTAATTATTTTTTATCATGGTGTTTTCACATAAAAGTACAAATGAAAATCACATCACTACCTGTCTACGATACTCTTCCATTAATTGTTCATATGCTACTTTGGCTTCATTTTGCATTTCAACATATGGCCGCTTTTCTTCCTCAGTCATGTTTCTCCAACGTTCACCTCCTAGGACAAGAAAACAAAAACTTGATCTTCCATTAGAAAATAAATAGAGCAGCTTGCTCAACATGTTTAAAAAACTATACGATAATGATTTTTATACATGAAAACTACAGTACTGCCTCATTATAACACCATCAGTTATAACGCTTTCTTGGATATAATGCTGTGGCATTTTGGGTCCTAAAAATCTAGTATCACCTGCTGCTCACAATACATTATCAAATTATATTATGCACAAGCTACTTGCAAGCATACCTCATGAAAATTTTATTATATTATTATTGTTAACAATATAATATCTATTTCACCTAGTCTAACCTTAACTAACATAAAAAGTTTTCTATTTTAACATTTTAGTTACTTTTATAATAATAAACACATAACACTAATGAAAAATGAAAAAAAGGTACTTACCTGTGTTTTTTTTTACCGTCGACTGTTGATGAAACTTAAACCTACTTTTTTATACTAATGGTAGTATTGCATTAAACAATTCTTTATTTAATTAACTAATGCACAAAAAATACAGAATAATAACGTGCAATAACCAGAGAATGTCCCATAATTATCACAATTTTTTAGGCTTTTTAACAATGTGACAAGAGCCATTAGGAATTCAGCTAAGCTCATCGTTGTGTTTCCCATGGGAATAAAGGTTGAACTGGAAGAGAAATTGACAAATCTCTGTAGAGAAAACAATGTAATATAAGACGTCATTTGACAGAAGACAACCTTGGCTTTCTATTAGTTATAAATAATACACTATGGAATGCCAGAGAGAACTATTGGCAGTTTCTGTAAGAGAGGATGTGACAGGTGGGCATGACAGGAGGGGGGCTGGTTGTCTATTTCATGGCTCTGTAACCAAATAAGATTGAAGGTCATAAAAATTATGCATTGCCTGAGTGATGATGATATTAAAGTGAGTAATTTACGTTGAATTTCATACTTCTTGGAGGGGTGTTAAATAAATTAGAGAAGAGAGGATGCTAAAAGAGCAAATGTCACAATTCTCACACTACGGGAAATTAGTTTTTTTCCAATATTGCCTTATAAAAATAAGAACTTAAAACTTATATACTATTCAAATATGGATTATTAGCTACATTTTTATGCTGTATTTATTGGCACACCATGAAAAGAAAGTAGTCTAATTAAATTTTGAATGTAACTCACTAAAACCTCGTGACATGCACAGAAACAGATGGCCATGGCGAGAGGGATCTTTCAACAATTTGGATAAGATTTCATAAAAGCATCAGTCCATATCTCAGGTATGCTACCTGTTGCCTTAATAATTTGTAACAAATAAAAAAAAAGTGAAGTTTTCTGAACATGTTCATTAACACCCTCAAGTATATATATATATATATTTTTCATTTTTGAAAATGAAAATAACTACCATTCTTAGATATTTAAAAAAAAGACCTGATGAGCCCCAATATTGGGCAAAAGATCTTGTCGGCACTGGGTATAGTAGACATAAGTGTGATTCACATATTAAATTCTTCTTTACTTTTCACTGTCAAGCTCTCTTATATACACGAAAAACACACACTACATAACAGCTTAGAAGCTTCAGTTTCTAAGAAGAAAACAAGTGAGGTTGTATACATCCAAATGGATTCTTATCACCCTAAATAGCAAAAAAAAAAAAAGAGAGAGAACTAGAAACTTTAGGAAATATGGCATACAACAATTTATACAGCTAGGAAATCTTTAAAAAACAGTTAAGGGAAGCTGAAAGAGAAAAATAGAAGAGAAACAAAAAGAAAACCAAAAATCCATTTCAATGTCATTTTACCCAACTATCAATAAGAAATTTTCTTTTAGTTGGGTTTTCACAAAAGACAACTTAAAATTTGCATTAAAATCCTTTAAGAAATTTAGCAATATTTTTAAAAAACAAGAACCTTTAAGAGTTTCTACTAACAGATCACATTAACATCAAGAACTAATGTTTGTTTTGACAAACTGAATTACCAGTGGAATAAAATAAGTATATGTGTCAGCTGTGACCAATGTTGAAAAACCGATTTAGCAAAGTACAGTGCAAAACCAATTCCTAAACCTGAAAAAGGAATGCCAAAGGTTTGTCCAGCACAATAACTACTGTCTTCAGTGTCTAAGGCAATATTAATAGTGTACATTCCTATTCATTGCGAGAATAACACAGTCACTTACATTTGTGAACTTAAATAGTGTGACTCAATTTTGATGTCCCTACACATCAGCATTCAGGGAATGAGTCTATGTGGCCCAATCTTATCCACAGTTCTATATTTAGTGCACAGATACAAGGACAACACATTAAATATCAAAATTTAATCTTCTCCACTTTGTATTGAAAACTAAATTCACTACAAATGACATCAAACAATCATATACAAGTTGTGCAGAGAAATAATAAATCTGTTTAAAAAACTTCAACTACATGTGCAATAACACTGAACTGTTGTTAGCAATGTCTTAAAATAAATTTTAAGGAACTGCAGTAGAACCTTGACATTAAGGACACCCTTCTGATTGTGTTCAAATGTCATCTATAGCAAGGTGCCCTTATATAAAAAATGAGCCATGCAAAGCTGGATTCCATATTGAATTTAAACATTGATTTTTGTGTGTCACGTGCTATGTTGAATGCAACACTGGTTGAAATTAGATGTTTGTGAAGACAAAATACTAAGTCTATAGTTTTGAACGAATTAGAAACTCAAATTAACGATACTGACAAGCTAGAATATAAAATAAAAGCCTCTTATCTTTTCAGTTTGCCGAGATGTTGCTCATGTAATAAATCAAACACAGTGGCACCCCACCCACCTCTTTTCATTTTTTTACATGCTCCCTAATATATACTTTCTTCTATATATGACATGAATAACCAATCAGAAGCTCAGAATGTCCCCCTAGTGGTTTTCTCAGCCATTTTAATGGACTTGATGCCATTTCTTTCTTTTGAACCAATATTTAAACAAGGTAGGATGTGTCTTTAGTCTGCTCAAAATTTAATATTTTTGAACATTAAAATACATCTTAGTTACTAAGCTTTATAAATTACAGTGGAATTCTATGGTATTAATGTAGTAATTTATGATTTTTTTAGTTATTCAAATGTATATATAAAACCTAAAAAAAAACATTTTGTTTCATATCCTCCAAATGCAAAATTTTTAAAGGCTTAGCAACCTACATCAAGCAGCATAAAAGTATTAAGGTTGTAACTAGAAGAGATAATTGATTGTTTTACTTCTTTATTTACTGTTCTATGTTTTAGGAAAAATATGTTTAAGAACTTATTTCAAAATAGTAATTATCTACATACATATATAATGTATAATAATTGAAATGTGACTGTATTTTACAAAATACTAGTCTACTAAAACATAGCCAAGACAAGATACTTTGCACAGACCAAAGTCAGTTTTATGTTATTTGATATGGTAACATGAGTGCACGTGAGCCACGTCATTGTAATTTCTATATTGTTAGCCAGGAATAGCTGAAAGGTCAGTATAATAAAAATAATTAATATATATAAATGCATATTGTTATGAGATTTAAGCTATTTAGTCTATACATTTATGTTTTCATGTTATAATTTGTAGTCATTCTAGAAAGAAAGAAGCATAATTTATATTTATTTCCTAATTTTTTATGGTGGTTAAGAGATCAATCAAATCTACTGAACCCGTACAGAGATTAATTACCTGAAAATAACAGATAAAATATAGTTTTTACTTAAGAAATGTTTGATAACTATCTGGACATTATAAAGGTTTCGCAAGTGAAATTTCAAAATTTTCTGAAGCATAAAAGTATTTTTAATCTTAAAATGAATATTACTTTGCATGATAGATAGGCAACAAGCAAAAGAAATAGACACGAGAAAAACATTGCTTTATAAACTTTAAGACTTAATAAAAAAAAAAAAATGTGATATTTTGCATATGAAAGCATTGTAATGTGTACTGATAATATGCTACATTTCGTCAACATTCGCTTACTAATTTAAAAGTTATAGCATGAAAACTATAACAAGCACAAAATGGTTGAGGTTGGTCCCAGAGACCGTGCACATACTCAAAAAGTTAAACCTGAAATATTGAGGTGCCCATTATTGCAAGATTTATTTTGGTTACAAATAGTAGAAAAAAAAAGAAAGACTGAAAATGTCTGCCCTTAATGGCATGGTGCTTATTGCTACAAGGTGTCCATTAATCGAGGGACTGCTGTACTAAACAACAAGTACATCCACAGATTTACATAATTAATTTTTTGAACAAAAGAAACTGACACTGTTCAAAGTCATTTCCTGCCATAGTAGAAATAGCTAAAAATATTAATATTGTTAATAATTAAAAACCATATATTTTAAGAATGGGAAAACAATTTCCTCGTGTTGGCTTTAACTCACCTAACTTTGCCAGAGCTGCTACACCTCCTTCAGGTTCTTTCCCAGCCATTTCTTTTCGAATATCTTTCATAAATAACATGAATGCTGTTCCTGGTCTCTTTGGTTTGTTGGCATCTCGAGCAGGCTTGTAAATTGCCATCTAAAAATTGAAAAAATATTCTAGTTAGGGATCTTTACCTTATTATGCAGGTAATAAAAACATCACACAGTTATACTTGTCATAAGACATTAGTACTAGACCTATTAAAGTTTAAAATACTACATACTTTATCTAGATACATGTCTCATGACATGTATAATTGTAATCATTCTTCATCAGCTTGTAAAGGGCATACATACCATAACATCACACAGCTCCTATCAATTCATTAGGCATGTTAAAGAAATCATAATGGTTTTCTATTACAGTCACAACTTGAAAGCTAGATTAAGCATGTCTTTTTAATTTCTTACATTATACCCAATCCTATTTAAAAAAACACAAGAGGTAAAGTTGGTAAAGTATAAATAAAATCTCTGACAAAAAAACAGTTGCTAACTTTTAATATGATATTGAAGTTAAGTTAATCTCAACATATTTGGTCTTCTGAAATTTGGCCAGGGTTATCTATTCTTATAGAACAATAAATGTACATGTTTAGCATACATAAAAGATTGAGAACAACCTTCTTGCCAATTTTTTTTTCATCATTTACATTCCTTTATCTATACTTCAACTTTTCCCAATTTCAGTTCATTAACAAGTGATAAAGCCTTATATCATTATCTCAAATACAGTGTTTTGCCATAGTTATAACTCTAGTGTGTAACCAAAACCAACAGGACAACAAGTCAACATGTACCTGATTAGCTGGTGAATACATATCATGCTAATAAAGCTGGATACAAGATGGTACCATGTGTTTTCTACACTGTTAGTAAATATGTAAATTTTTTGAGATTTCTGTATTTTCTTTCTGTTCAATTGAGATACAGAAAATCACTAAAAAAAACAAAACTACCTATTTCTTATTTCACAAATTGGCAAATAACTGTGCTTTCTTTCAGGAAAGATGCTTGTGATAGATAGCTGTCTTTTCTATTGGAGAATCAAGTTTAACCTGCCAATGCACTTCACATGGTCATGTGGCTGAGGAGTGATGTGTGCAACCTTGCTTTGTGTGATGTTATTGTGTTCTGTTGTATTTAGAGCTAGATTTTCCTTTGTTTAACAGATTCTTTTATTTTTAAAATTTTTAGATTTTGATACTTTTGCTGTGATCTTAGTTGAACTTTGTATATAATGCAACTTAATATAGAGTTCTTGTAAGTATTTCATTTTGACTTTCAGTGTGAGAAATTGTTTCGTTTTCTCTCTTAACTTTTGCATTTGATTTCATTTTAAATTCTATAGTTTTATTTTCCCTTACATGGAAGCAAATATTGGACTGGTAAGAGAGAGAGAGCTCACTAAGGTTTCACTTCCTTTCTTTCTCTCACCAATCCAACAAAATACAGACCTACTTGCCTATGTTTTGTTTTAGTGTTTGTGAGTGTTACTACAGATAACTGTGCACTTTTTATGTTTCAATTCTTTCTTCCCAATGAACTTATGAAGAAATAATTAAACACACTCTGTAACTTGGTATTCTTCAAACCTTCAGTTAGCAGACTTTAACTGACTACTCTTCAGGAAATCCATGTGCTGAGGATTATCTCAAAACAAAAAAAGCAAAGACTCACATTCATATTGTTACTGAGAACACTCTCAAATAGTTGGGCATATTAACAATGTTGCACATCTCACGGTTTTCCCACAATTGTATTCCATTATTTCTAAACATTTCCTCAGTTTACTGTTGCAATTCCACCTGACAACTACCATCTGAAATAATATGAAATCTTGTGGGCTGATAAAACATTCATATTTCAATGTGGTGTTCAGCTTCCAAGTTTTCTTAAACAATAACATATGTCCACATTTATACAATAGTTAATACAATAACTGTTCTGAATAATTTTATTTGTTGTCAAGGATGCTCACATTATCAGTCATCACAGAGTATGATGATTACAAATACAATCATGAACCAGTATTTTAATAATTGCTTTAATTTTATATTTGAAAGAATAAATTAAGAAGAATACAAAAAAATATACAAAATAACATAATCACAATACTGTACATACAGTCCTAATTGTCCCTTAAAAGCAGAATTATCCCCAAAAGATTTAGTAATGAGACCCACACTCTCACTCAGAAAATCTCTGGCTAGATTAATCACTGTGTAAATAATGAGTGACCTACTCAGATATAAGCTGATGGGTTATGTAATGGTAAATATGTTACTATTTTATGCATGGCATTTATGTTTACGAGACTCATTCTATCATATTATTGCCATTTGAACTTTACTTTCTCTCTCTTTTTATTAATGAATTTTAAGCAATAACTGATGAAGAACATAAGTTACAAATGTTTACAAATGCTGTTAATTATTTTACGCTGAAGATGTAATTAGAAAACATCCATGTTTTTTATCTTATCAATTTTTATGATTTTAGATTCACACCAAATTAGTAGAGTTTATTTTATGCTAACAATATAATTCCAACAATAGCTATATAACAGCTGTTAACTTGCAACTGGACTTGCATAGTTCAAAGCCTGAAACTGATCAGTTTTGTTAAGTCAGTGTACTTTCCAATTTACAAGTCACTTTTTCTGGAGATTGATTTTGGCAAAACTAAGATAAACACAATGGGATAGCTTTTCATCAATAAAAATTTATAGTGGGGATGTGGAAGTTATTTTGAAGGACTTTTCTAGGACTTCCTGATACAAACCACAGATTTTCATGACCTGTGCAATCTCCGAGACATAAAATACTGCAAATTGTGAGACTGTGGAAATCTCAAGCACAAACTATATGTACTTAAAAAAATATGTCCATCATGTGTGTGTATGTGCGAGCATGCATGCATGTTAGCAGTTGGCTGCTTTAATTATCAGTGTTGTAGGTCTCTATGTTTAACAGGTTTTGAATAAAAGACCAGCTAAGTTTAAAAGTTTTAACAGTATTAGACTAATCACCTACCCAGGTTTATTGAGAGCTAAATATCGATTATGCATCAGTTCATATGGGGTGAAGTGTAGCATCAAAGATGTTTTACTAATAAAACCCCCTTGGTACTACATCTTTGCAATTATGTTTATAATTATTTTTGTTTATGTCACCAACTGCCATGTTGCCTGTACCAATCCACAGTAATAACACGTGCTATTCAAACCTATCTGCTACTATACATTGCATTACACAGAAGCTTACTACAAGCTTGTATGAACTTCATCTGGTGCATGTATTTACATCAAACGTTAGCAATTATCCCTGTTTGGGATAATTGAAGACCATGAAGAATTTACTGTCACCAATACTGGTTTTAGTTTCATTTGCTGACCTTTTTTTTTTCTTTCTCATTTATTATTGTTTTTAATTTATTCATTGTTCTTTTGGTCATACAAGAAGACATTAAAACAAATACTGTGGGGGTTAACATGTAAAAGATTTGCAGTTAAGACTTTTCATTGTCTAATTTATTACAAGCTCTTGACCAGAACACCGTTGACTACCTTGATTTGTGTTTTTATGGTAACTTGAAACTGTCTGACAACATAAATGGACTACTTTGTTTTTGGACTTTTGCAGAAGGCAGATAAAAAAATTAGCTTTGAATTAAAAGACACAAGTACTTAAGTGAAATGAGTCAAATATTACATTCAACAAAGCAGGGTACGTAAATAGCACCTAATGAGGTCATTAGGGATTTAATAACAAAAGAAAGAAGAAAGGGGAACATTATCTAATGCTGTCCTTTATACAGTTTTTACTTCTTTATGGTTACCCCCATCTGGTATGTATAAGATATCCAAAAAATTAACCACATTTGACAATATTACATACCTCTCTTCTGTAACGTTCTCTGTCTTTATTTGAAGCATCAAGGAAAGGTTGTTTTTCTTCCTCTGACATAGAATTCCATTTGGCAGCACATTCTTTGCCAAAGTCTCCAATCTGAAAATGTTCAATACTTCATCTTGAAGAATACAATATTAGATTCCATTAAGGTTATACATTCCTTCACTAAAATATTTTAAACTCAAAACAGTCTGATATCCCATATAAAACAATATATACAAATGTATAAAAATAGGTTTCAAATATATTAAACAACAAAATGTTTTACTAACTCTTAATCGTTAAATGTTCTGTATATATATATATATATATACATATATTGCTTTCAACCGGTTTCACGATTAACATTCTCTTAAATTACATGATCCTTGATATCCCATTTTTCTTGGAGCGTGCAAAATTAATTATCTTGAATAGTGGCTAATGAAAAGGAAGGTGTATTAAAATTTATTTTCTTTCTAAAATGGGTGTTCATGTAAACACATGAAGAGTTGTGAAGTTAAATTCTGTCTCACCATTATTTGGGTTTAGTCAAATTTTGTTTCAGCCACAGAGCATGATGGTGGTAAAACAAAATACACAGCCTAGATAACTAATGAATGAATATTTGCTGTAAAAGTTATAATTTTCCTATACTGAAAATGTATTTCCAATAGGTACTTACCTCATGCCCTCTATATGCAAAAATTTTTTTGCATGCCACAAGCCTTGAGCTCCCACATACTCCGCAATCAACATGGTTGAACTGTGTCTTGCATGTAAATCATCATGCAACATCCCTTTACCGTAGAAGTGAAACACCATTTCCGACACATGTGACCCCCCTATATTTGACTCTACTGAACTATCACTTTGAGTTCTGGCAGAAAATGGAAGCACCGGTTTTCAGTGGAGAGGAAGGGAGGATGTTAGTACCTATCGGAAATACATTTTCAGTATAAGAAAATTATAACTTCTGATACAGTACATTATCTCCTCTCATATAAATAGCTAGAATCCCACAATGAATAGGTGGAGGGTCGAGCATGAGGGAAAGAAAGAAGCATTCCTTGAAAGTGTCAGGAGAACACCCTAAAAGGAGAGATCAATGCAATAGAGGATCATATGTGGGACACTGTACCACTTCTGTACCAGGTATACTCTTCACCCAATGTGGAAAAAAAAGGTGTAGCAAACATGGGTGGAAAATGGGAGGAGCACATCCAAAAGGGAGAGAACAATGGTTGATATTATGACTTTGAGGAAAGTCCAGGCTGATCCAATAAGTCGATAAGCAGAAGTATCGTATAGAAACTATTTGAATCTCAACTCGAAGAACACAGTGGGGTAGAATCTAGTGGCTTCTTTACAGCACATTGATTGCAACAAGATTTGTCTAAAGTACTTTATAAAAGTGAGAGAAAATATTTATGACATGACTCTGTACAAAGTTGTATCCAATCCAATAAACTTGGTTGGTTGGAATTTAATGGAGGTATAGGTGTGAAAGTATATATGAACACATCTTGTTTCCTATTTTACCATGCTTACACAGTTACCATACATTACATGTATGTGTGCATATATATAAATATATTTTATTTTTACTTACTGTTCTGTGTTTTAAGAAAAATAACTTACATTTAATTATTTATTTGTAAATAGTAATAATATAAATATAAGCCTCCATGGTCCACCACCTAAGTGGCTAGGAACTGGTGTCAAGGGCTCCCATACTCCACTAGAAGGAGGGGAAAAGAAAATTTGTTGGAGAGTCAGGAGGATCACATCACCAGAGTCAGTACAATGGGTGACTGCGATACTCTGTTTGCAAAAGCAGAACAATCACATCGACCAACACCAGGTGCCATCTGGAATTGTGCATCATGTCAGCAATGGGAAGAGCCTCAACGTCACAGTCATCCAGCATGGATATGATCACAAGGTGTACATTGCAGGTTTAAGATTAAGTATATCTTGCCAGGCAACACTCTCCACAGAGAAGGATCCAAACATGCAATAAAGGCCCCTGAAAGAAAACAAAAATGAATGGAGTACTTACCACTTATAGACACACAGAGGAGTGCAAAATAGCAACAGAAAGTAAGAAGAAACCAAAGATCAGGAAATGGCCATGTGATAGTGGAAGTGAGACATAAAGGTATCTGTAGTGGTCCACATACCAGCACTGATGATGTCCTCCAAGGGAAGATGGAAATATGCAACCAGGGACCTGATCAGGTGACAGATTTGATGAGAAAACACACGCAAATAGCCACAATCTTCCAGAGAGAGGGAAGAATATGCCAAGCAAATAAACCCATAAGAATAATGGAAGAAAGGTCACAGGAAAGGTTAGGATTCCATGGAATAAAAGAAACGAACTCAGGAACTACGGAAGGGAATAGTACATGTTATATACCATTGGAGAGCCCTAACTGGGCAAAGGAGGCAGTCAGGATGAGAATGGTCATAAAGGTGAGATATGGAGGAAAATAAAATTGGGGTGAAAGTAGAATTATCTTCTCTAGCAGCTGAAGTCTTGGGCAGAAAGGAATGATCATGAAAAAGGAAAACATAGGAACTATTAAACCAATTGCGGTGGACATCAATCGCGAACACATCCAAACAGCGATGACTGCATGCCAACATCAGCAGAAACAGGGACTTTAGGGGAAGATGATATAATGAACACGAAGATAGAGGTTCAAATGGAAGACAGGAAATGGAGAAGGAATGAAATAACATGGACAGGATGGTGACTGGAATAAGGATCAAATTCGGTAAACCGAAAAGTGTCAGACGATGCCGCCTCATAGCCTGTAACAATCCTGATTAATCAGATCTACAAAGGGAGAAAGAGGCATGGGCAAGTCCTCTGAAGTGACATGACACTGACAACATATTGAGGAGGGGAGAAAAGGATGTTCAAATCCTCATCTCCTGTTCAGTCACACGTTGAGCAGGTATGATAGGATAATTATCAGACTGTTCAAAACGTTGCATGAAATTGGCCAATTCTCAACATACCAGAGCAGTCACTTCATGGGCCAATAATTGTAGTTCTGACCTGGTAGATGTGGTCGGTAAATCCATTGAAGCAGTAACAGCAGCAGTAATCGTGACCGCCTGAAACTGTGAGTTCGTAACTGACAAAACTGAAAATGGAGAGAAGATAAATAAAACAAATCATAATTCTCCATGAAGCAGAATGAAAACATAAAAGAACAAAAGCAACTGATGTAAAAAAAATTCATGAAAATAAAAATGCGTTGTTAGATAAATTAAACTGTGAGCAAAAATACATCTAATCAGAAAGACTGCAAATTGAGAAGTGGTTAAGTTGCAAGATTGGAGAGAGCACTAGTTACGATAGGGGTAGTGTCGCACTCTTATTGGTAGAGGGTTGTTGCATAGTCATTTGAATGTCAGAATGCAGAAATAAGTGTGACTACCCAGGCTAGTGGCGAGTAAAAAAATTTGCATGGAAAAAGGGCAGTATAAGTCAAGAAATCTTTTTGTGAAAGGAGATAACATACTGTATCAGAAATTCCATTACAACTTGTAACAACAACTTTACTCAACATACATCAAGCTTTTCTTGCAAACTTACACCAAATCTAGGGAAAACATGGCATACCAATGTCTTCCTTGATGTTATGAAGAGCATATTCAATTTGTCAAAACTAAAATAGTATTATGTTTGCACATTTACCTCAGTAAAAAAGACTGCTGATTGTTGTTTTATATCACATCAAAGAAAGCAAACCATGTATGGTGTCAAGGCTCAAAATTCGTTTTTGAATTTGACTAGCAAAAGTTGCTTGTCACATAGCATGTTGACAAGCAATTTGAAAGATGAACAGCATATTTTTAGATATGTACAAATGATCTTGATACTCACTTATGCCTCATCTTATGTCATTTTTTTGTTCTTTTTGTGTAGCAGTGTTTTCTTCATAAGACCATGTAACAAATTAAAAATATATGTTCTTCAAAACTTTACTCTCACGTAATTGGTGATTCTCTTCCTGTTAGCAGTATTACTTTTTAACAACTGACTCACTGTATCTACATAGATATTTACAAAACAAGATTGATATTACTGATTAATGTCTTTTAGTTTTCATCATCATTAAATATTTGCAGCACATTCTTTGAATCAGCCTTGTACTTGCTGGTGCTTTTGTTGTATGCCTCTCTCCTATTGTTAGTATCCCTCCACGTAGATAGATAAGAAGTTTTTAAGACTTAGGAACTAACCACATCCTGTCATGAAAAATTGGATGACTGAGGAGAGAAAGTAAACCCAGAGCTAGAAGTCACAGGTCCCGAGACTAGGTGTCTCCATAATAACTGACTGAAGAAACAACCATTGCATTGTCTGAGTGAATCATCACATGATGACTAGACAGCCACGACTGTAGACAAGGGCAAGTCCAATAATCCACAGTCATCTCCAGAAAGTTGATAAGCAGAGAATGCTCTTCTGGAGATACAGATTCTGGAGAGAGTGGGTGTTGAAACTTCTCTACAGCTAAAAAAATAAAAAAGAGGCATCAGCATAAAGATGCAAGTTGGGACAAAGAAGGGAGTGGCACATCCCAGAATGTGCTGGAGTGATCAAGCCACCATTAGAGAGGGATGAAGAAAGAAAGGTAGAGACTCAAGGGTGGATAAGAGGAACACAGGATATGTTCCAATGATCCCTCAGAGCCCACTGAAGGAGACGTGTGCACGACAAAGAGGAACAAGGGCTCCTAGGGAAGCAAGAGTCCACAAATGTGAGAGAGAAGTACTTGGGATACCAAAATCTCTATGGCATGAATATATAAAGGAGAGAGTTGAGTAAAGACCTCGTGGAAGATCCACCTCCATAAACCAAGTTCCAAGTTAAAGGGTAAAAAAACTTGAGAAGGAAGTGTAGAAGGGAAATATGAATACAGGGTTAGATTTGAAAAAATATCTGCAACCCCAAAATTAAGAGAAGGTGGAATAAATCAAACATTCACATACTAAAATCATTTCACATGGCCAAAGCACCCATGTATGTAATGAAAATAGGTTCAATATTGAAAATATATATTTGAGAGAGAAAAAAAAAGAGACCAGCAGAAGACCTTAACAACAAATCAAACTTCATCAAAAACAAATGACTATGGCAAGTGTTACTTAAATTAAGCATGCACACAACTGTTATATCTGCCAGGAATATCAGTATACAATGGCATGAATACATAGAACCACCAGAGCTAAAACTGCATGCTACAGACAAATTGCATAAGTAAAGTCTCTAACTAAGTTACAGAAATTCTGATAGTGGCAGAAATAGTTGTATCAGAAAGAAAAACGTAACTAAGTGAACAGCATGAATGTTAACAAGAAGATCTAAATTATGGCAGGAAAACAGAGCTTATGTAAGATTCCCTGATCCTTATAAAATAAGTTACATGGAAGGTAGGAGAGTGGAGAATTATGGGTAAGACATACATGCATAAAGGATATTCAGAAATTTTAGTCACATTTTGTTGACATCATGAGTTCAAACTACACAATTTGAGTAAGTCCTCTATTTCAGAACAAAATATATTAAATAATTCAGATGAGCTGACATATCAAGTCTGGTCTGCAGAAATGTTGCATGATTATAGAAAGGAAGCAGCATTATAATGTATACATCCCATTGTGGTCTGCCCCTCCCCCCACCCTCTCAAAAAGAAAATCTGGTGGTCTTTGAAAAAATCTTTGAGAAACACAGAGTACAAATTAATGTAATATTTACTCTCTGAACTTACCCGAGGTAATTGTCTTCCAGATTTCTTCATCTCTTCTCTATACCACTGAGTGAAATTTATGTAAGCAGTGGTAGCACGCTTCGGTGCTAACATGCCATCTTTATTCATCTTTGGCTTCTTTTTCATCTTTCCACCACCACTTCTGCCAGCTGGATAAGATGCCATTAGAGGTGCTCCATGAGGAAAATGACGAGGAGTACTATTGTTTACAAAAGGTGAGCCTTGTAGTCCTGCCAATTGACTTGCAGCATTCATTGTTAAATTGAGTCCTGCTGGTAACATTGATAGCTGAGCCATTGAAGGATGAATACCAGATGAGGAATTTCCACCTGATGACATAGCTGCTGCTTGATGCTGTGCCAATCCCTGAAAGTCATACTCTGCTGTAGGTAAAAAGAAAAAAAAACAAACAAATAAATAAATGTCACACTATCTATAGTCTGAATAGTGACTAATCACAAGCAAACAATATATGATGTGGTCATATATACATGCATCAATTTAGCTTGACTCTTAAAAACTGTGCATATTTTTACACCAACATAACTTATAGTATATATAACTACAATTTTATAAACCAAATCAACTTGTTTAAAAAATGATGTCAATCTAAATTCTAAAAACATTTTCTCCTTCTTCATAAATTTTCGTTTTTCTATGATTTAATTACATCTGTTTAAAAACTGTTTGAGAATAATATTTCTGATAAAAGTGCACGGAACGACTTAACAAAAAATTAAATGTTTTGCATACAATTTTACCATCCTAAGATTTTTTGAAACATGACTTTCAACTGGTTAATTTTCATGATCTTCTATGTTGGTTCTTCCAATAAAATCTTATTTTGTTTTATTTGTCTTTCAACTGAAACATTTATGTTTATTAAGTAATACTTTTCAAAACTGTAAAATGGTACTCATACACAGAGAAATGAAAGGTTGAACAACTTATATTTTTTCATGAGCTTTCTTATAGCAACTAAAAGTATTCATCTTCTGACACTTTAAAATCAGTCCCAAGGTTTAACAGTCCATTTCCCCAAAGATATGAACAGACTACTATTTAATCTTTATAACCACATAAGGTTATGGAAGATCTTATTGAGCAAAAAAGTTCTAATTTCACTGTTGGAACATCACAGAGCGATTCACTAAAAAAAATCTCTCTAATTATTATCATATACAAAACATTTCTTGGTTAGTACAGATCAATGATTCTCAACTAGTTGTACAGTTGTAATGAGATGTACAGTTATGGGCTGCCTAGGTGAAGACAACTGTGACTGCTCTAACCATCGAGTCATCAATTGCATATATGGGCCTTTACTATTGTACCGAACAACTGAGTCTTGAGTGCAAAAGGTTAAGCAATGCTGGAATAGATCATGAAGATAGCAATATCTTCCAGATTGTTTAGCCAGCTTATCTTAGATCAGAGTGGAAAATATTATTCTTGACACCTTTTGTAAGTCAAAATCATTATAAGCACAGAAATTGAATTTGTAGGGCAAGTTCAGTGCAATGAAAATTTAGTGCAAGGACTATTCTTACATCTCACACTTTCACAGTAATTTATTTTAACAACCATAGCTCATTTTTTATATAAAAAAATATAAAAACTACTTAAAGGTGCAAATGCACATCCAACTGCTTGTTTTTAGTTTTTCAAAAATGAATAAATTTGGAATTAGCTATGTAAAATTATTACAATAACCTTAATACCCATATGGATAATGAAAAACAAATGACCATAACTGAAACAAAGAATCTTTAATGGAAACATATTCTTACACCTAGATCATTTATGATTTTAGTTATCATTCAGCTGGCATATGCTGAATTTCTCCTCACCCCCAATGTCTTAACTTTAGGCATAAGCTCTAGATACTGTTTCTGTAATATCATAGCCTATTATTTATCTGTTACCATTTCTGACAAATTTATCATGAATTTTATTGCTTTTGTACATTTTCTTTGTAAAAAATCTTTATAAAAAGTTCTGATTAGATCATTTCAGCAAGAAAAATAGATACTTCTTTTATATAATAGCATTGTGCTTTTAAAAAGTTGACAGCAAATATGAACAACTTATATAATAAATAACTAGAGGCTGACCAAGAACTACTGTAAAAAGATAAAAACACAGGAATCTGATGAGCAGGGAAAAACAGCAACTGTAGTGCTGCCACTTGAGCAGCTCAAATATACTTTGAAGTTGTTCTTTATAAGCAAGAGTAATTCTGATAAGAATATAAGTGTATCTTGTACAATACTTATGTAATCACGAGAAAGTTTTAATTAAAAACTTTGCTATTGTTTTTAGCTTTTACTTATTTGATACTTGTTGATGTTGTTTGCCATTATATTCACAGAATAAATATTTTCCTCAAAAAACACTTTTTGATGCATTTATTTTTGGTCTTTAGCTTCAGAAGTCACTTTATCAAAGATTTTTCTTATCAAAGAATAAACATGATAAACATTGTTATCTAACAACACTGTTAGATGAAACTGATTCAGAGATCAGCACCATATTTCAAACAGGCAATAGAATCTACGTTATGTTTAATGTCACGCCTTTGATATTTGATCTCATTTGACCATGATTTCAGCTATATAAAGTGATCAAATCTATAATTAATATACCAGTGTCACTAACACAAAAACTAAAATGCCAGAGTAAGTTCTGGGTAAGTAATTCATATTAATATAAAAATACACAGCTAAATTAGGTAAACTACCAACAAAAACAGGCTCATTATTATGGTATACATAAACACTAGACAAGTGACATTCACATGCTGAGCAGCAAGTCCAACAATTACCAACAGATTCAATATATGAACAGTACAACTGAAAAAAACTAACAAAAAATTCATTACCGAACTTATATACTGCATTTCAGCATATGTCAGAGTCACACATTTACAGCAATTATCATCACTGTATGCTACAAGCCAATCAACAATAAATACCCTGTTCATCCAAAATCATGTGATTGTTGTTTTATATACTGTAGTTTAAGCTTGTACAAGATAAATGCATAAAATGTCAGTAGCAAACTTTAAGTTATCATTAATAGAAGTTGTGTGTGTAATGATATGATAATATATTTAATAACTGTGGCAACAGATGTATATATCTGAAGGAAGAAATAATGTTAATTTAATTCCTTACAAATGTATTATATATCAGATTGTATATTAAATTATGCAATGTTAAATATACATCTTTATTAAAATAAATATAAACAAAACTTATTACTATTTATTTTGCATAGCATGGTTTATAATCCTCCTGATCTTGTTTGTATGAATACTGACATATCACTAATTCACTTTTCACATGTTGGCTTATGAATTTGAAAAGTTACAATATGTTCTGAGGTTAGTGATTTTTTTTTTAACTCCCAAGTTTTCATGAACTACAGAAGTCCTTAACAATGGATCTAAACTCTATTTTAGATTACTTCATATGGTATTATATATCTCTTTTAACAGTATTTTTTAAATTAAATTTTTTGTGAAGGAGCCAATATTCAGTCCATGGAGAAGGCCATATGAAACCCTACTACATAAGAGTTATCACACTTTATGTCTTATGTTTAATATATATGGGAATCCACTCAATAATATACTGAAGAAAAGGATATTGGCACACTGATAATCACTTATTGAGGCAGTTCACAAAATTAGTGGTGGCTAACTGGCAAAATGCTAGTGAGTTTTAATGTTTGACTAGTATACATCAGGGAGCACTGTAACTTTATAGCAGTTGATAATCGAGGTAAATTTATTTTATTATATATATATATATATATATAAATAAAAAGCTGGCTGTAAGCACATTTATCACAAATATATATGTTTAAAATTATATACTATAATAATTGAATATAAATCTATCTTGGCTACAGATTGTTGACTAAATATGCTATGTATCTGATCATAATAAAGACACCATTTTTAAAGATGGGGTCATTGTCACTGATGTATCTTTGTCAGTCTTGCCATATCTATATAACTCACAAAGGGTAGATGATTGCTTCAATCATCAAGATTTGAATAAATGTGAAAAAAAAAAAAAAGAAGTTCAATGGATATATAGAATGGAACTTTTAATGCTTGATTAAAAAGTACAAGAAAAAAGGAAGTATTTTTACTGTTTTTTTCAACTGTTGTTCTCAAACATCATATTGTCTCTTTCCGATGTTAATCAGCAACCCCTCCTGCAAGCTATTCTTGACAAAATATCTTCATCTGAGGTGTGACCTGTCCAACATACCTTCAAGATGCACCATAAAAACACAACTCAACTGCTTCAATTCTCTTTTCCATACTTGGTGATATTATCCAACATTTTGATGCATACATGAGAATTGGTATAAAATAGCAATCCAAAACTCTCTAACTTTATACCCATAGAAATTTTACTGTTTTTCGGTTTCTTTTTAATTTTCAGAAATGCATCTTTTGCCATCCTATTCTTCATTTCATTTCATGATCACATTTATCACCTGATGTTATCCAGCTTCCCAGGTAATTGAATTTATTGACCTGCCTTATCTACTTTGACAATGCATACAGGAATGATCTTTGTAATTACCATGCATTCTGTTTCCCTACAGTTACTTAAACCCTTCTTCTTACTTTCACTAACAACTTTATCTACAATTTTTTGCAACTTCTCTGCTGAATCAACATAACAAAAGTTGCCCAATTCTATCCAGCAATGATTAGCCCTAGTAAATCCTCAATCTCCCTCAGGATTTTACATTGTACAAAATAAGCAAGTCAGGTAAAAGACACAGCACTGCCTTATGCTTCTCTTAATTTGGGTGAAACCATTAAATTAATTTTTCATCTTCATTGCTGCAGTTTGATCCCAATAGAGGTTTCTTAAAATTCTTAAGTCTTTACCCCCAATCAATTCTTCCAGCATTTTCACTAACTCCACATGCTCTCATCATCACCACCTTTAATAGATCTTTGTCACACGGCTCATTAAACTGATGGTTCGATAGTCTCTTGGGGAGTGCAAAAAAGATGGATTTACAAAGATCTTCAGGTATTTCACCATTTTCATAAATCTGATTGATAATATATTCTTTGACATATTGTTTAGGCAGAGTATTCATGATGAGTAAACTGAAATGGATGGCAATTGCCTGTTACAAAAAGACAAGTGTAGAGGACATTGTTTTGAAAGTCTTCCATCTTCAGGTCAGTGCAGGTAAGATGTTGCAGATCTTTATAGTATCCTGGTTAACTTTTCTATACCAAATTCTTCCAAATAGTTTATTTGTTCTACTGCAATTTCATCTGGTCCTGTAGCTTCAGTGGTTTTTCTTCAGTTGATAAACTGTTCATTCTTCTGACTTCAGAATTTTCAATCTGTCGATGTTCTTCTTAATAGATACTTTTAAATACTTGTACTCGTTCCATAATTACATCACCATTCTTAATTTTAATACATCCACTAGCAATGCATCCTCCTTTAATTGTGATATCTTTGATATTCCTATACACTGATGTAATATCTATCCTTTTGTATTTCTATTTCTATACATTTTTCATAAACCATTTTAGCTTTCCTTTATTGCACACTGATCAAATTCTTTTGTCAAGTTTCTTAAATTCTTCCAGACTACAGGTTTTCATCTTCCTTCTATCTTCCATGAACTCAAGGATTTCCTCCATCATTCATTTCTGTTTCTTTTGCATTAATTTTAATGGAATAACCTATTTGGCTGTTTTAACTAGTGCTTCTTTACAAATTTCCCATTTTGACATATTTCCTTCATCTTCAAGTTTTTCCTTGATTTGTGAAATACCCTAGATTATGCCTAACAAAATACTGCAGTAGGCTGCCATTTATTGCTGCAGGTTGCAGTGCTCAACTAATTTGAGCAGGTCTCCTTTATCACTGTCCCAGATGTACCAGGCATCCACCAGAAGAGATGATCCATGGTCCTGCACCCCCAGCGGCTTCCACTGTAACAATGGTAAGGGAGGCTAATGGGTGCTACACTTTGCCTAAGAGAGATCCAGGGACTACATCAGCTAGAGAGTACTTGTCTCACTATTACCCTGACAGTTGACTGTCCTACTGATGAATGCAGTTTAACATCATACCAAGGACCATAAATACTATAGGCCTAATTAACAGTTGTAGTAATATAGCATATTTAAAAATTATTGAACTAGATTCACAAACAGGTCTACTAAATGGTAATGTGGGTTATCCAATCCATTTAAACAGTAGTATTTTTAAAACCTTTTGTATATTTTTTATATATAATATTTTCATGTAAAGAACTAGTGAGTAAGATAATTTTGCTTCCAACTTTTCCAGGAAGTAGCAAGATTCTCAATGACTTCCTAAAATGCTAACTTAAACCCCTGCTAACTTTCACAATTTGGATGCCAAGAAAAACTGACTAAATAATATTGATCATTATCATAACTCTTACATGCATTACTGACTGTAACATAGAATTTTAATAATTCATTCCTCCAAAACAGCAGATCTAAAATTTGATTTACTTCAAACTTTATAAAGTATCTGAATTCAACTTATCTACTTTCTTTTCCCATAGTAACATTTTAACATATTTATTACAAACTTTCACAATATTCTACTGTTTATTTAAAATTTGAATATATCCTATTACAATATTACTATTAGTATTACTACCAAAAACTTTTTTAAGTTTTGTGGAATCTTTGTCATGTGTATTCCAATGTTCTATTTATGATGCTAAAACTAGTAGAAAATACTTTAAAATTTTAAGGTTGTATTTTTTAATGAACAAGAACATATCTTAATATAAAAATATTAAAGATTTCTAAGGATAAATTAAATTTCAGCTTTTAGCTGACTGTAATAGTGAACTTAAGTTTTAAATTTTCCATTAATAAATTAAACTAAAAAACAAAACTGTCATTGTCCATTTCAAGTCTCAAAAAACCTAAACGTTACACAAAAAACTTCTGTTTCGTAACGTTAAAAATATATTTTAGATTCATTTAAGTTTTATATAAAGCTTCTGAGTATCTTCGCATATTTTACAATTAATTTGCCAAAGAAATTCATTTATTGTTACTTTGGCTAAAAAAATGGGCTTCTATTCAGTCCACATAGTCGATATTTGCCGAATTCGAAATAGCTTTCTGATTGGTCCAAAGCCCTAAGCTCAATTATACAACAACGATAACTGGTCCTTATTTAATAGCTTGTGCTAACCCTACTTTTGGCTTCCTTTCTTTGCCAGCTTTTATCTCTTGGGGGAGCAGTGGCAGAGCCCCCATTTCGCAAGTATTAATTTATACTCGATATTTACTTCAATTAAATGCAATTACAAGCATTTTATATGAACAGGTTATTTTAACTTTGAACAAAGAATACTATATTGCCTTAATAAGCTTATAATTATGTAATCTGAGTGAAAATTTTGTTTCGGGAGAAACAAACTCGAAGAATGGCGGGAAAGCATGGTACCTTTGAAGTACAACCAAAAATCATTTATGAATAACTTACATTGTTTACATTTTAAAATGCAAACAAACAGAAATGAAATGCCTGAGTTAATTTGTTGCATTTTAAAAAATCGCATGATAAATTTTATATCAATTTACTTACCCATAATTCTTGAATATGTAATAATTTGTAAAACAAACTATTATTACAATTAGTCTTCACAATCTCACAGACGCCAAATTTCATGAATCTATTGTGTAGGCTCTTCACGCAGGCGCTGTAACATAACATACGATCTTATTGCTGCATTGCCACCTAGCGGTTATTTAACAGGGTGGGTTTCAAATTTTGTATAGTTTTAGTACTGAATGAACGGAAGGTGGAAATCGATGTGTGGAATTAAGAAAATGAACGATTGAGCTTGGAAATTTTTTGTACTATACACAGAGTTGTATAACTGTAAGACTTTAATTTCTAATGCGAAACACTTCGTCGTTAATCACTAATAATAATAAAGGTATGTAAATTGTAATACAACTAGAAATTATACATCAAATTTATAAACCAAACTTTTCTCATTCCTACAGATTACACTTACTAAGTTACAGTTACACTACGTCTACAGTCCACAGTAAAGTTTTATTATTATAATAAAGTAGTATGGTGAAGTTAGGCTTGTCATTAAATTATCAATAATGTGATACTTACATTTCACAGTGAACTGGTACTAATTAGCGAGGATTAGGGATGACATATATACTGCACAGTTGTTTAAAGAAACTAAAAATGATATTTTTAGGCTTGATTCATAATATTGTGATATTGTCATTAAAAAAATTAACGGCTGTTTATTTAAACACTATAAGTTATAACTTAGAAGTTAGACTAGAAATAGAATTATAACTTGTACTGAAACAGTACAACTTATAAATCACCACTGCATTGGTCTGATAGCTATTGTCAGTCTGTCAATTAACATGGTTCATTTTGAATACAAACTAGTAAAGGTATATTCTATATAAACTTAGCAATACAATTATTACTGAATTAGTTAACTTATGTGAAAAAAAAAGCAAAATGATTTTGTGCAAGTTGTGGTATTTGTAGGAAACTGATTGGTGATAAGTGGGAATTTTTTCAGTTAAGTGTGTGTTTGGGCTATCTGCTATGTCCACTGTGGAAAACTGAATCCTGGAAATTAGCATTGGAAGTCCATAGACTTACTGCTGTCACACCATTTCCAGTTGGGATAGCATTACCAATAAAGGCTTTCATGGGTTTATTTTAGGTTCTTTGTTGTTCATTATTCATGTCAGTGATTCAAATAGTTTTTTTAATAATATTAATAATACTTCTAAATTTGTTTATGAAACCAAGGTATTGGAAAATGTTGATTGTACTGAAAATATTTCTTACTCCAAAAAAAAACTTTTTAACATTCATGTGACTAGGACAGAATGTGAAAAATAAGTTTAAATCTTCAGAAGTGTAAATCTTTTAATTTATGTACTGGATGAAATTATTAATTTAAAATATGATAGATTGATTACAGTTAGTATATTTTGACATGTTGGACAAAAGATCTTTTTTGGAAAATGAGGAACTGCAAGTGATCTTGAAGTTTACTCTACCAGTTGTATACAGTAGTAGCTTGTTCTTAATGAAGATATATAACCCAATTAATTAAAAGTATGAGTAAGAAAGTTATTAAGTAAACTTAGAGAACATTGATAAAAACTTTTAAGTAAGGTACATAAAGAATGTTATGAGGGCAAAAGTTAATAGTTTAGGCTAGGCTTTTTTGTCCCCTCTGGTAGAGAAGAAAATTAAGATATTGCAGAACAGTAAACTTTCTTAGATTTGATTATGAGAGAGAATGTTTGGGTGAATGGGGACCATATAAGGGAATTGGAAAGAACTTGAGATGATCCAAGGATGTTTGCTCAGAAGTGTGTCAAGGTCCACTATCCCCATTAAAACCAGCCCATGAGAAAGTAATACAAAGTTGCAATGTTGGATGATGCATGACCCAATGGGAATCAACACTGTTATATTCCTGTACCAATACTGGGATGGGATAGTTTGTTACCACTAATCAAGTCAAACCATGGCTAAAACTGGCCATCAAACTTTTTGTTTAAAAACTGCTCTACTGAGCAGAGACAGTGAGAAGCCATCAGCACACATTTACTATACTGTGCCCTGGTGTTTAAAATATCTCAGTTAAATGTTGGCCAAAACTTCATGGGAGAAAGGTTGACACTACCATCACACACAAGTTGAAGTTAAGCAAATTTCCCCTCTGACATTTAAAGTTTAGGTTAATGAAAACTTGAACCTCTTCTTGAAGCATTTTAGTATGTAATTGCTTGGAATGACTGTTTTTAAGAAGAGCTGAAGGAATGCCTGATGTTGATCTTGGACTGTGGTACTTGACTTAATTGAGCAGTTGAGGGAGAATCATCTTAGTGACTAGTATAAATCATGGCTGAGTTTCACTGACATTCCTACCTGGTAAAAATAGAGCTAATCAGAGTCACATTCAAAGCTTGAAAGAAGGGCTTCACCTAAAACTTGGTTACTCGTGTAGTTGATCTTTGCTGTTTAAAAGAAAGGCATATCCCACTGTGGTCAGCAGTTTGTGAAGATACCCTTTTCAACAAGACTATTGAAGGACTTCCAAGCAAGTTCATGTTACATCACCTGTATGTGAGACACATTCTCAACCTGACAATGGTAGCATCTGGAGTGACAAGGTTCAAGGTGGTAATATCAAACAAGTCACAATAGAGAAAGAAGGTTGCAGTGCGAGCTGCATTGGCTGAACCTAAACAGATCCATAAGGGTCACATAGGCAAGCTATGGCTGCTTCTGCTCCAGCTTCCAAAATCTAGTAGAGCCTATGTTCAGCCTGACCACTAATTTAGAGGAGCTTAAATGCTCTACTTTAATAGTTTGGTGGTCAGCTTATCTCTCTCAGGGCTGGGTGGTGCTTGCTATGAGTGATATGTAATGTTACTGGTTGATACAAAAGCTTTCAGTACACTAGTGCGCTTTACTGTATACCAAGTACTTCAAGCAGAATTACCACTGTTGTCAGTTAATACTGACTTAATGTGAATGGAGATGCACATCTCTGATTATATCCAGGTAATATCACCCACTGGATGAAGATAGTTGTTTCTGGTGTTGGGATAGACTTACTGCAGAAATTGTGCAGCAGGTAAACTGTGTTTCTACAAGGAAACCCTTCAGAGCTGACCATATCAAGCCCAAGAGCAATGGATTGCACATATGTATGTTGAGAGTGAAATCTTGGAGTCAAAGGTACCTCTGAATACATAAGTGGTGCACTACACTTGAAGTCTGTTGTGCCATCTTTGTGTACTTTTGTGATTTAACTGATGCATGAAATGTGATGTTTTTAAATTTATTTATTAATAGTTCTAATTTACTTTAGAGGATGGAACAGCCGAGATGGACCAATAAATCCCATGTTGTCCCAAAACATTATGTTGTCAAGAAAGTGAGAAGCATTTATTTGAATGGTTATCTGTCTGAAAGGTGATTTAACAATGACTGAATAAGAAAAACAGACTGGTGTGTCCAGCAGACAACCTTTGGGCCAATTATGGCTGTCCACATTAAACTGTAGTTGTCTACACTTGAAGAAACAAGTTAGTTGACTAATAAAAATTACAAACTTGGTGTTACATTGTCCTAAGTCAAATATCACAGTAGAAAGCTCCTTAGTTGATAGAAAATCATGATTTTATTGAGAAACTTCATGAACAGAACATAACCCCACTTTTTCTGTCATACTTCAGCCACCTTACCAAGAACTTTGGAACATTCTGTTATGTTTATTTTGATTGTATTTACAATTGGCCTTTCTTTTCAAAGACTTTGTGCCTGCTTCTTGATTACCTGATCAGCCTGCCTGATGAATTCTAATATTGGGTAAAAGATCTCGTTTTCACTGGATGTGGCAAGTGTAGTGTGGTTGACATGTTTTAACGTATTCTCCTTTGCTTTCACTCATGGTTTTTTAGCATTAATAAGGTTTAAAAACAGTTGATACTCATTTACATTTATTTGCTTATTTGTGTTGCAAATGTAATTTCTACTCCAGTAGCTAATATGTAATTTTTATTTTCTGGTTTTTCTCTCAGTTCTGTTTAGATACAGAATGTTGCTCAAGTAAATGCATTTACCTTTTCCTGATTCTAGATCTGCCTTGGACCTGGATTCACTGATTGACAATAAACCACATTTTATTGTAGGAAAGAAAGCTCTTGATGCCCCAAAATAGAAGGCTGTGTTGGTAAATTGGGTAATAGCTTAGCCTTTTCCTTCCGTTGTACTTGATTCATACTGTACAAACCTCATGTGGTTGAAGAGTGCCATTTGCAACCTGGATTTGTGTGATGTTGTTGTATTTTTCACAATAAATAACCAAGTTCTCCTTTGTTCCCAAATTTTTCTTTATTCAAATTCTCTTGCTAAAATTTGAATTTGACTGAGCTTTTGTTTAGCTCTTATTAACTTTTGATTTATTTAACTTGTATTCATTTTCATTTGTTAACATAAGTTGGATTGAATTTTTAAAGTTCTCATAACTGTTTCGTTTTAACTTGAGATTTTTTTGTTTTATATTTTATTTCTGAGTTTTACTTAACTGTTAAATATTTTAGTGTCATAGTTTAACTTACAGATTGTAGCTCACATTTTTAAACCAGTTATCATTTAAGTTGCTCTTCTTTGTACTTCTTCCTATGATATGAAATTTCTATATTTTAGTGCTTTTTAAAGTTATAACTACATATCCAAATCTATTACTTATGACTGAACCCTATTTTCCAAATATTTAGCTGATCAAAAACTAATCTTGCTGAGATTCTTCAAAATAAACATTCTCCTCAACAACTTTTTGACACCAGCATGTCTGAATAACTTAGAGCTCAAGTTGCTATCAGTATCATCTATATAAACATTATACAAAAAAGGGGCTTCAGAATAGATATTCTAAAAATTTTCAGTAGGCATGCTCATCCAATCAGCTTTATATTACAGATAACATTTTCAGTTTACGTGTAAGATTCTAAATTTGAAGTTATATCTTTTTTGCAGTACCTCATTGTATACTATCTGAAATTCAATGCCCTATTTTTTTTAAAAAGCAGTCTTATATGTAACTCAAGTAACTTGCTGAGACCAGACATGTTAAATCATGCTAAGTATTTATCAAACTGTAGTTTATTACAAGATAATCCATCAAGTGATCCAAAACAGCATATCCAGACATTTTTCCAACAACAGTAGTCAAATTGACAACCCTGTAATTTTCAAAATTTTGCTCAGTCCTCTCTTTTTAAAGACAAAAATTAGAATAACTTTCCAGTCATCAGTAATTTATCTCTGTCAGTAACTTTAAAAAATGTAAGGCTCCTACCGCTTCACAAGATACAATATATATCTATAGAGTTAAAGGCTTTACATTTTTATATTTAAAAAACAGTTATGAAGCTGAATTCATCTTGTTTTTAATCAAATTTAAGAGTTGTTTATTTCATTGAGAAAGTCATTATCAAATAATTGATAAAAATTAATATTTTTTACTTTATAATCAAGGAATTATAAAATAGGGGAAAAAAAGCACTAAACTATGTTTTGGATTTTTTTTCAAAAGTTTCTTATGTAAGCCCTTCCTGGTTGTCACAAATTTCATGCCCCAACCCACCAGGGGCTCGGTGGTAATTCTGAGGGCTTATAATGGCCAAAAAATGGCATTGTAATACCTGCAGTGGGTGCAATACACATAGTGCATTATGTAGCTTTGTGCTTAATAATAATGAAACACAAATTAAAATATAATTCTTATACTAAATTTTTATTTAATGTTCTTTGTTACTATATTTTCCCCAAATGAAACATTTATACAGTTCATATAAAATGTGTCATACAGAAAATAAATGAAGAAAGCACTTCACTTGATCAGCTGGATACAAATAATGCTGAATATACTTTTCAAGATCTTGCTAAGTAACTATCATCAGGAATTTTACTAGAAACGTTTTTTCTAAATCTTCCAAAGACATATTCTTTGATAGTGTTAAAATATTGTGAGCAATTTCTATTAAACGTTTACTCAAAACTAAAATTAGGAGTCAAGCTTGTAAAAATTAATAGCTGTTTTTGGTCAACACAATATCCAGAAAGTGATGAAAAACACTAAAAGTTTCTTTTGGTAATAGTTTAATGTTAAAGAGTTTTTTGAACAATATACATTTTGTGCTCATTGGTTCACATCTTGCAGAGAAATACTCGTTTGAAAATAAAATATCCTTCCACTTTTGTGCAAATTTTGGTCAAAGTCCAAAGTAATTTACCTATATAAGATTTGTTTTCAGTGTGAAACTAGTCATTATACAATGGGAGAATGTATAAAAGTTGTGCTTACCTTCGTCTCAGTTGCAAGTGCAAAATTCAAGTTTCATCTTTGCATGAAATACAAATGTAATATGGTTTCTGTTAAAGTTAAGAATATTCAGAAATAGAGGTCATCCAAAGTCTTTAGAATCCTCTCAAAATAGGATAAGAGAATTGAGCAGCAAAAGGAATACTAAAAATAAAATACTATATTCTTCTCTTTGTAACTATTTTCATAGTCTTATATCGTTTAGCAATTGACGGACTTAGGTATGGTTAATCAGACCTCAACCAATGAAAGTCATACTAAATAGATGAATATTTCTTGTTTTCACTCAGTTTGAACAGTGTCATAGATCTCATGAACTTATTGAAAACAATTATATTTCTTCCAGTACAAAACAAGGTCAAAGTGAAATGGTCTTGCCTTGGTAAGTTTTTTCATCAACATTATAAAAAAAGAACAGTCTTGGAGTTTTATTGCATTTTTGGAAGCAAGAAATCAAACCCTAGACTGATTAAACATTTTATATGAGAAATTGGTCTAGCAGATTTTCCTTTGTTTAAAGTTGCCACGAAAATATGATATTTCTGTACAATTGTCTCGCATGATTTTAGAGGTCATAATTAGTTATATTTTTCATATAGCTTTGAACCACACAATGTCTTATTTGAAAATCTAGAGGCAAAATAATAATTTAAAACCAATGTGAAAGCATGAAGAAATCTCCTCTGAGATCAAAACACTTGAAACTGTTTTTTCCAATTTCACTGACACATGTTCAATCTCTTTTTTTTAAGGTTGCAGTATTTAGGATAAACTAAACACATGCACACAAAAAACATTGTCGCTTTAAGAAGGAAGACTATCTTATCATGCAAAAGCTAATATTATTTCACAAACTAAGATGTTTTAATCTCTGGGATTTATGTAAAGTTTCTGATTATATCCTGTATATAGAAATAAAAAAAGCTTAAAGATCAATTTCAGTCGGCAATACTAAGATAATTTAAACTTTGATGCCTTAGCTATGAGTGGTATAACTTTCTATAGATGAAACACGTGAATATTCACAACATGAAGAAATACCTTTACGGACAGATTAGATATAAAAACTTGTGCAACATCAAAACAAAAACATTCAACTACCAATTATTTGTTAAGTTATATCAAGAATGGTTAAGAGGAAGACAAGAGCCTTAACATGAAATAAATAAATTGATAATGAAAATATTACAAACAAGTGAGCGACAATGTCCACTAGAGATGCTATCAGAGCCGGCTGTAAGCAATTTGTGGTCTAGGTGAACAATGCTATACTATCAAATACATGCTCTTAATTATACTTTGCAAACTTATAAATTTTAAAAATAAACTATTCAACTAATCTCAAAGGAAGCAATAGTAAAGCACATAAATGCTCTGTACTGGGCAGATTATCTTTCAACTATAAATTTTTACAACAGCATAGTATTATTGGATGACCACTTAAAAGCTTAGCTGTATATGTTCTCAATCTCATAAAACAGTGAAGTCAGACTTAACATATCTCATGTTTGTTTAAAAATTCAAGATGCCATAAATTATAACATTCATTTGAAAGATTATATTGATACCACCCTAATGTTTAATTGTGAGAAGTTGAAAGCAGCTAAATGAAAAAAATACTGTAAAATATCATTACTAATGAGTTTTATTTTTGGTATAGAATCATTCCATGACAAATCATCAAATAGGTAATGTATTCTTTAACACTTATGATTTACAATAGTTCATGTACACAGAGGTTGTACCAACCAGAATAATTAAAATCAAAGTTTTTACTCACTAACTATTTGTGCCAGATTTATCTGTCACTTTGTTGGAAATTACATAATGATTCCAAAAATGGCTATAAATCTTTTGAAAAACAAGAAACTTTGATTCTTAGGGTTAAACTAACAAAAATAAGAATCATAAATTCTTCTCACCTACTGGAAGATAATAATCTTCATTTTACTATGAAACATTTAACCAGAAAAATATGAATAGCTAGAAGGAATTTTTATTTTAATTAGTTGACATGAAATAGACAATACATTAATAATGAAAGTCTTCCGGATATATCCGGAAATTTCTAAAAGATCCTGAAAACCTCCGGTTTTCTTCTGGAGAAACACATTTTTTAAAATTATTTATTGGATTTTGGTGTTCTATGCCATAGATAAGCGTTTATGCAATCTG
>NW_013665639.1:1693886-1696113 GCF_000517525.1 Limulus polyphemus | reverse complement strand
CACCTCTTTCTGGAACAAGTGGCATTTCTGGATACAACTGAGATAAACAACAGTGTAACGAACACTTTGTATATACGTTTTATTTGTTTTAATATATTATTTTAAAACAAGTGGACAGTGTTGCTGTTTGTTGAAATTTATCGCCAACAAGTCACAGACACCTACTGTAAAGAATCCGATAAAACCCGACAGTAGCAATACAGCTTTGGAGTTCTAATTACAATGTGTCAATAGAAGCCATTGTTTGGGACTATTTCAGGCCAAAAATGCTAATGTTTCATCAGAATAATGTACACTATGTAGAAAACGTTGAATACCATAAGCAGCTGCACTATAACTATATAAGCATATCTTTTTACATCAAAAGAGTAGGGGTTCTGTAGAGAATTAAGTGAAAAAACTTCGAAATTATTAAACAACAAGAAGCCAATATAACAAAATTTGATGTCAGCAGAAAGAAAAGGCTTAAAACCTCTTAGGAACAATGAAGACATTGTCATCCAAAGAGCCGATAATGGAAACTCTGTCGTGATTATACCAACCGAACAGTACGATTCCTTAATGGTAAATGTATTAAATGATAGCCTAAGTTTACTCAGTCAAACATTGACTTCAACCAAACGTTCAATAAGAAATAGCATTAAAAGAATAAACTATTACTTTTAAACTTTACATTTTTTTTGCATATAAACCAACCAAGAACACCAAAAATTAACGGTTTACCGAAAGTCCATAAAACCCAATAACCTTATACCCAATTATGTCTTTTTATAACTCTTTTAAACCACAACTTTTGTAAATCTTCAACTGTATTGTTGATGGTGGGTGGTGGTGACTAACTGCTTTCCCTTTAGTCTTTCATTGCTAAATTCAAACCAAACCAATCAACTTATGTTTCTAAAATAAGCATCCAATTAAAAACACTTCACACCTCCTACAACGATTACATAGAGTAGACAATAACATCATTATGCCTAGCTTTGACGTCACAAACCCATTCCCTTAAAGTCCTTGTCATGAGTCAATACAACGTACTGTAGAAGTTATTTCATAAGACTCCAAAATGAGAATCAATATAAAACAGGAACATCTAATCGAGCTGTTAGAACTGGCCACATTGATTTGCTTCTAATACAGAGATTCGTACTTCCTTCAGTTAAACGGACTTGCAATAGGAAATCCATTATCCGGTACTTTAGTCACTTTTTTCTTACATTGAAAAAAACAAAACAAAAACACACACACACAGCAGAAATTACATAAACTGGTTTTCTAATCATGTAATCGACCACAAACTATACACGCCAAAAAGCCTCCTAAATTTAGGGCCCGGCATGGCCAGGTGGTTAGGGCGCTCGACTAGTAATCCCCGTCACACCAAACATGCTCGCCCTTTAAGCCGTGGGGCGTTATAAAGTTACAGTCAATCCCACTATTCGTTGGTAGCCCAAGAGTTGGCGGTAGGTGGTGATGACTAGCTGCCTTCCCTCTAGTCTTGCACTGCTAAATTAGGGACGACTGGCGCAGATTAAAAACAAAACAAACCCAAATTTAGCACAACTCAATTCTACCACTGTAGCAGCGGCCTGTCAGGCAGCCCCAAGATGTGTAGGATGTAATGAAGACCACCACATAACACAATGCAAAAAACAACATTCCGAACCCAAATGCTACAATTATGGCGAGAATCATACAGCCAACTATAGGGGCTGCCAAAAATGCAAAATTATCAAATCACGCATCTATGAAATAAAAAACCCAAATGCACAAAAACAAATATAGACACAACTACCACAAACAAACCAGAAAAAGACGTTATTACCAACACCACAAGCTCAAAAAACAAGCATTTAATAGACACCAACACAATATTAATGATGCTACTCCGACACATATACCATACGCATATAGCACCACTGATATTCTGGACCTATGCTCGTGTTCGTTTAATATGAGTCGAAAATTCGTAAACTTTCAATTAGGACATGATATTGATAGTGACTACCTACCTGTTTGGTGTAACTTCAATCTCACCCCCCACCCGTACAAATAAATCATTAGCAACAAAAAAATTAACTATAAGAAAGCAAACTGAATAGACTACCATTCAATCCTTGACAATTTTTTTGTTTTGTTTGTTTTTTTTTAATTTTCGCGCAAAGCTACACGAGGGCTATTTGCGCTAGCCGTCCCTAATTTAGCAGTGTAAGACTAGAGGGAAGGCAAC
>NW_013665639.1:1691384-1693344 GCF_000517525.1 Limulus polyphemus | reverse complement strand
TAGTGGGATTGACCGTCACATTATAACGCCCCCACGGCTGAAAGGGCGAGCATATTGGGTGTGACCCGCAACCCTCAGATTGCGAGTCGAGTGCCTTAACCACCTGGTCACGCCGGGCCACAATCCTTGACAATATTCTACCGAAAGAAAAAGTATATCACGTCGCGGACGCATGCGAAATAGATGTCTATTGCCATACAATCACTGAGTGCCTAAAAACAGCAGCAAAAGAAACTATACCCAAACGTAAACAACCAATAACAACACAAAAATGGCAACCTCACACACAAATTATAGAAAGGATAAAAGACAGAAAGAAACTACGCAGACAATTCATACAAACCTGAGATACAACACTTAAAACACAAATAAACACACTAAGAAACAAAATAATTAATGACGTCCGACAACTAAAAGAAGACAGCTAGGATAATTTCTGCTTTCAACTAAACGATAAAACTGACTCAAACAAGTTCTGGAATCACCTCAAACGATTCACTAACACAGGAAATTCTAACAGCAACTATCCACCTCTAGAAACACAAAATAAAACAGCATACACAAACACTGAAAAGGCAAAGGTATTTAAAAAAACAACCACAAAACACACCAAGAACCAGACATGAATGTACACTTCTTCAACAAAGTTAACAACCACATTAAACTAAACAGAACCATGTACACACCAAAATTCCCAGTTAACAAACAAAATACAATTATGAGATTTGATGAAACAGAAAATTCAATTACATATCCGTTCAGAAAAACAATTACAGAAACAGAGGTAAAACTAGCTATAAAAGCTACCAAAAACAAAGCACCAGGAGAAGACGGCAAACAGGCTATCCTCCTCAAAAAACTCGGAGACTGTATGGACACCTTACAGCACTTTTTAACTTATCACTAAGTTCTGCATACATTCCCGGTTTGTTGGAAGCAAGCGATCGTACTAATGTTCCATAAAGAAGAAAAGCCAGCAAATAAACCAAACAACTACCGCCTGATCAGCCTGACCAGCTGTGTAGGAAAAATTCTAGAACAAATAATAAGCAATAGATTCTCAAATTACCTAGAAGCCACTTAAAAATTACCAGAAATCCAAAATGGTTATAGAAAATTCAGACAGACAACAGATCACTTAGTTACACTAACAGAAACAATAATAGATAGCTTTAATAAAAATGAATGCACTGTCGCCTGCTTTTCTCGATGTCGAGAAAGCTTTCGACACTGTATCGCACAATGGTCTTGTGTTTCTCATGATGGAATTGGAACTACCGCGGGTGATTATTCGCTATCTAACTTTTCGGAAAATAGAAATTGTAAAATAAATGTCTGGGGAACCCACTCTGAGTCATTCACCCGAGAGGTAGGCGTTCCCCAAGGAGGGGTAGTTAGCCCTATTCTATTCATCATTTATGTGAGCAATATGCTTTTAAAAGACCCTAATCATGGGTTCGCATCACAATTCGCGGACGATGTTGCGGTTTGGAAAAGTGCCTCATCCCATCCATAGCAGCAAAAATTTACAACCACTATTAGATAATATAGAAGAATATTACTAACAATATGGGATAAAATAAACGTTCCTAAAAATCAATTACTTACTTATACAAGACCAACAAAACATAAAAAAGACCCACCTAAACTATACATGAATGGAACACTTCTCAAGACTACAACCTCTGCAAAATTTTTAGGACTAACTTTCGACGCAAAACTAACGTGAGTAAAACATACGAATAATATATTAACAAAAATCTGGAATCGTACAAATTATGCAATAAGTCTAAGAGGCAAAAACCAGGGAACATCTCCTGACAACATTATTAAAATATACAAAACATACATACGTCCCTTAATAAAATATGCTTGCCCCGCATGGATAAACATAGCTCCCAAAAGAATGACCTACTCTGTGAACTTGATCGCTACTACATACATGATGAAAGTAGGCCTA
>NW_013665639.1:1643242-1690702 GCF_000517525.1 Limulus polyphemus | reverse complement strand
AATCATTTACATACATGATAAAAAAGTTGAATTAATGATAATATTAATCCTACATGAATAAGTTACCATACAATGAATATTACGCAGTTTGTCTATGAACACCAGTTAATAACCAGTCTTATATTTTTTTTAACTCTGTAATTGCATTTATATTCCACATATATATATATATGGTACTTTATATTTTATTTAGTCTTGTTTCATAGCTAATATTGTGATTTTGATTTTCATAATATTTATTTTCTATTCTTCTAGTATTATACATATGATTTTTAGTACTTTATGATTTAGACTATAATAGTAATTTATAATTATCATATATTTATAAAGTTCATTTACATCAAATAACGGATTTCTTGTAATTTCATCTGTTAATGTAACGTTTGTATTAAGTTCGTTATTTTTGTTTAAGATTATCATCTTAAACATTCTTTTTGAATTATATTTATTTTTCAGTGAATGTCACTTGTTGAGCCACATACAGTGAATCAATAACGTATACCAGATTCTGCTAAAGATACATAATTTTTCAAAATATTAATTGGTAAAATATTCTGTATCCTCCATAATTTTGCTGTAATAGGTCTTAAATTATTGCAAATCATATTTTTGTGTTTAGATCAACTAAAAAACATCATCTATAATTAGCCCTAAGTATTTCTCAATATTAACGTTTTCAATATAGATACACTTAGTTACAATCAGAATACTGGTTATTTTCTACAAATAAACGTTTATATTTAGTGCTACATCTCTGATGATTACTTTGTAAAAAATTGTTGTTAAGAATATTTTTTATATCGTGAGTGAATTATCATAGTTTTTATTTTATCAGTATTAGTATAGATTTCATTTATATTAAGCCAATACCTTAATTTATTAAAACCAACTTGTAAAACTTCCTTGCCAACTTCCACACCAACATGAGTTGTAGTTAAAGTTTTATCATCTCCATATTGATATATTTTACTCCATAAAACTATATTTACCATATCATTAAACTACAAATTTAACCCAAAGTAGAACCTTCTGGAACACCATATTTTATAGTCATTGATCACTCAGTATTTCTCCAATTCCTGTTATTGCAACCCTATTACTCAAATAATTCATGAAACAGTTATGTAACTTCCCCCTTACATCCATCATTGTTACGTATTACAATTTCGAATGGTCTGAAATTGAGTTAAATGATACTTTAAATTTAGTAGTTAAATTGAACTTTGGGTTTATCAGTTAAGTAAAAGTCGATATGTAGTCAGTTTATGATATTTGCCAACAAGATTGATACACACAGTTTTCTTTTTTAACACAAATATGTTTTAATATACAAACAACAATATAATTTACAATAACAGTTATTACAAATAGTTATTACACACAATGATTTATATACAAAAGTTTGACGAACTTACAAGCAATATAAAGTTTTCTTTCTAGTCTGGAACTTCCTTGATATCTCATCGAGGGTTCACGATGATCGAGTTAATTACGAGTTGATGTAGGTACGACTCGCATAACGAGGAGCTAGCTAGCTTTGTCCTTCGTTGCTTACCAGCCACACACGCCGAGTTTTCCACGATGAAGTTATATAATGTTTTCGTAAAAATACTAATGTCCGATGATAATCCACTGAAGTTAAATGATTTGTAATGTTCGAACTTTGTAAATGCTGTTGGTCAAATATCTGAAGTTTTCCGATTAATAAGCGTTATACCAATTACAATTATAGCTTCCGAAGTTTATAGCACACTGAATATAGCAAACTAATAATAGATACTCCTTTTTTGGGCGCGTCGCGTTGATTATATTTATAGGCGTGTGGAGAGTTTCTAGAAAATTCAAATTATGTAACAATACAAAGGTACATTAAGCGTTTACGTACACACATATAGTGTTGATTCTTACACTCGAGAATTTTCTACAACTTTAGAGAATAGGCGGGAGTTTCGCAGTACATATTTAACACTATAAGCTATGCATATTTCTAAATACAAACTTAATCTAAACAAATGTTGATATTAAAATAAGTATATAAAAATAAATCCGTCACATCATGTATAGTTTTATGATTTAATGTATCAAAAGCTCTACTTAAATAAGAAAATTAAAATCCAACCCAATAAGCTACCTAGGTCTTTCTACCCCCAGATTAAACTCCACATTGTCTTGAAATCGTCACTTTGTGTCAATATCTTTTTAGAACTAAAGACATTTTATCTTCACTCTTACGTTCAAAGGTCGTATAGAAATATTCGTGTGGTAGCTGTAAAGCCACCTACATAGGTAAGATTATCGTCATTTACAAATACGTGCCTTGGAACACATGGGAGTTTCTAACAGAAATGGACTTAAACTTCAAATTCCACTTAACTCTCCTATATATTCTCACAACGAAACGACATCAAACCTAGTTTCATTAGAAACTAACTTGTAGATGTAATGATCACGAATTATTGATAAAAGAAAGTCTACATATTATGAATGAAAATCCAAGCCTCAAGAGAAATTTCAACTCTTCCTCCCCTTGCTTTATTCAAATAGCTCTCTCGCTCTCTTATAAATTGAATATTTTATAATTTCCTAACACTATTCATTGTATTTTTATATTAGTATTTATACTAGAGATTGTTCTCTTTATTTATCACAGATTTGCTGAAGATGTATTTGTGTAATTCCGAAACGTTCACTAAAGAAGCTTACAATTGTTTGTTTGTCTGTTTGAAGTTAAGCACAAAGCTACACAATGGGCTATCTGTGCTCTGCCCACCACAGGTATCGAAAGCCGGTTTATAGCGTTGTAAGTCCGCAGATATACCGCTGTGCCACTGGGGGGTGTTTACAATTGAAACCTGAGTTAAACTAGTATGTTCACAGACGCTAGGGAGGCATTTCTTTTAGCATAGGGTATGTGTCATACTGTGAAAGAAATTACACCTATTCTGTTTTATATCTTACTATCCTGTTTGCAATAAAGATTCAGATGTATTCAACAAGGTTTCAACTTTTAATTCTGTGTTGTTGACTGAAATTATAATCTATCAAAAGGCTGGTTGACATGGCATCTTCTGGCTTTGCTGTATAAAGTCAGTTTATGCCTTATTATGGATCTTATCAGTCAAAACTCCTAGCTAATTCGTCCACTGCTAAATGAAAGATCACCACCACCTGTCTCATAAGGAATATGATCAATTTCTAAGATTCCTCATCATGCCAAACTTTGACTCCTTCCTCAAGCAATCCAGGTGCTTCAGCTTATAGGCTGTCCAGAAGTCTAACTGAAGAAGTGGCAGTAGCCACAACGCCCTGTTTTTCTCAAAAATGTGGCTCTATTTGATAGACAAGAGATGCGGATGAAACAGACATTTGTCTTTGTAGCCAGGATAAAGAGCCTCGTATTCATAGTAAAATAGCCTCTTCTTTGTATTAGAATGACTTTGGCCCTCTGGTCTCTCTGAATGAATCTTGAGAATAGCTAGTGTATTATAAAGTATCAGGCTGTAGAATATTTTATAGCATAATTACGCGAACCTTGTTTTGCCTACTTGTGTGATCCAGAATAATTTTACGTGGATTAATAAAGTCACGCCGGCCGTAAAGGTGATAAGGTAATGCCCATTTTGAGGAGCTGGGATTGTCAAAGAAAGATTCCATCTGAGCGGAGATAAGACTGACTTTCTAAGAAAACTTTCCATTATTGAGAAACAACATGGCAGGACCTTCTAAAGTTGTTCTAGGATGACCTAATGAAAAAATAAAAATTGGTCCTTGTTATAAAATACAAACTGTCAGAAGTCAGTGGAATCACACCATGCTCCCAGTAAATAGAGCACAGCAATGCACAATTTGCACTAACCTTACAGTCACTTAATTTTTAACTTATTGGTGATGCCTCTAAATCATTGGTGAGGAAACACATCAAAATATTGCTGGAAAACTTGCTGAGTTATAGCAGGGAATTATAAGAGCTAAGAAACTTCAATTTATAAAGGCATGAGTTTGTCAACATTTCTACATCCTAAATGTCAGGAACGATGGAAATATTTGAATTTTCATTTAGTTGTTTGTTTTTTTAGAGCAAAGTTACATTAATCTGTCTAATGTGTTCATTCCGGGAAGTCGATCCCAGGATTTTAACGTTGTAAGTCCGTAAACGTAACGCTGTCCCACCGGGGAACATAAATTTCCGACTGACATGATTAATATATTTGACTTCAGTTTATATAAATATGAACTGTTTCTTAAAGCATCACACTGTAAACAAGGTGTTTTCACAAAGCAAAACTATTAAAAAGTTGTATTGTAAATAATCATAACAAATATGCGTTAGTAAGTTTTGTGATACTCGTTCTTGAACCTTTTGTTTTATAAAACTTCTCTGGTCACTCACTAGATGGCAATACCGACATATAAAAGAAACAAGTAATTTTGAAACGTGTCCTAAACTTTCAAGCATCGTTCTTATGATTGGTACAATTTAATTGCAAACTTAATATCAAAATGTTTAATTCTAGGATAGGTTCTGAAGAGATAAGTATTATCATTTCATTATACGTTTAGAGGACCTCATTGTAACAACAAATGATTTCAATATTTCGTGCCCATAGGTGACATTTCTGGGTCACAACCTATTACAGCATCTCATATCAGGTTTAACTCAACATGGGCCCTTGCTTCGTGAGTATCTTTTTAATGAACACATGAATAAACTGAAACCTTATGCACCCCCCCCCCCAAAAAAAAAAAAAATTGGCAAAGACAACTAAGTTTAATGCATTAAATATAATCAAAATTGACCACTATATCCACCTCCCATGATACTTTTTTTTTTCGTTTAGTGAATCCTGTTGTACTTCAACAGTTTTGAAAACTCTGTCATTAAAGCATCATTAATTCTGGTTTATGGGATAAGACAGTGGGAGTAACAGAGTACATAGCTATCCCGTTGCGTATGTAATTAACGCAACATGTCTAAAGGTCCAAGATTGTTGTGTGGTACGTAATAACAGATGAGCTTATACATTGGATGATTTTGGTAATACTGTGTTGTGGAAGAAGCAAATAACTATTGGTGTACGCTAGAATTGATTTCCTTTAAGCAGACTATAAGAGGAATTAAAAGGAGTAAATTATTTACCCATCAATCTACCTACTTGTAATGCTTTGCATATACACATATATACTAAGGCTTGATCGAGATAATCATGCCTTATGTATATAATCAACGTAATAGCTCGGGATTTTTGTTTTTTTACCTTATTGTTACACCTATACAATCGTTTTATATTATTTGGGAACAACCTTAAATCTTCACCTGTTAAGTCTTCACAAATTGTAGGCTTATTTCATCACAATGCGGTAGTCATGAAGAGCTGAGAGGTTATTCATTCTTTAAAATTTTACAACTTTTTACCCTTTCTCTGTAAGATTGCGAAATAGGGTTTTTGGCCATTTATGATTAAAAACAAATATCCGACAGCTATAAGTTGCGGGAGGTCCATCAATTGCGCCTATGGTGGTCTACTTTGCAAGGCAAATTAAATTTTCCTGACCGCCCTACTCATAAACTGATGGTTCTTTTGATTAATTTCTATCTCGTTAACTGTAAAACCGTTCAAGTTGTTCCAAAATAAAATCCAAGAACCTCTATACAATAAAGCATTTCTCTGATTTTATAGCAGTCATTATTGAATCTACTAGTTATTCTTGATGTGTTGTAAATAATAAACAAAGGGAAGATAAAAATCAAAACAACCTTTATTGATGGGGCTGTGATTAAAAAAATTGAGTTGAATTAATTACACTTATATCAAAGTATATAAAAGGTTTCAATACTTCATCAAACCTTCAGGAAATGGAGCCATTCTCCTATGCTAGTTCCTTCAACTGTTTAATTTTGTCTTTCGACATAAATATTTTTACTCTTCTAACTCAAAAAAAATTTTCGAACCGGAATGGCATAATGACCTACTTTTAATAGCGAGGTATAAGCGTTTGCTTTTTTTTGTTTATACTATTTTTTATTCCAATTATTTTTATTTTTAGTTTTTTCTTTTTTCAAGTGTTAGTTTTTATTTCAAGTAAGGATGTTAAGCAATTGTGAAATAGCAGTGATTCATACTGAAAAAAAGATAAGAAAGTAAAGAAAATAGAGAAATGTTTTTCTTGATGTAATATGCAGATACAGCACTTCGACAACTGAAAAAAAATCATTTCTATTTTCCAAATATTTGAAAGAAAAAACAGCTTCCAAGATTATTTTTCTTAATGAAAAAAAAATTCATTGTGCTATTAAAAACTTTAAGAAGATACATTGAGTTTTTGTTTTTATAAAATGGATAATTCTTTTTCTCCTAAATGTTAAGTACTAGTCAGTGGGCGTAAGTATGCCGCCGCAACCCCCAGCAATTGCGAAGGGAGGGGCGAAGTTCCTGACAAACTTAAGAATTGCCGACAAGGAGAATAAATGTAGGGGGGACATATTTTAGATATGCCACCCAACATCAAACTACTTGGTTGCTACCTTTTCGATTGACCTTAAAATTTCTGAGCACATTCAAGTTCAACAGTCTTATTAGCATGAAACAAATTAGACCAAGTTATATGAAGTTAAGTCTTAATTTTTGTAAGATTTAGTTTCAAAGGCTAATAATTATAGTTGAAATTAAAAGTGAATTGCGATCATAGTATGATTTTTATTAGATAGTAAAGATATAAAGTCGAAAAATACAGAATAGAATTAAGAACAGTATATCTCTAATGATAACGAATTATCGTAATAACTAACTTAATGTTATCTATATGCCATTTTCATATCATAGTGTTCTTTGCTATAACTCATGTTAGATAATTTTAATTCTTAGATAATTACTATGATGAGTTAGATCATCACGTTATATATCCTTTATATTGTGCTCATAAATGTAAACGGAACTGTTTATCCGCTATCGTGAGTAAGAATTCTCCATTTGAGCTGTTTATTTTATTTTTAAAATGGATAATATTTAAACAGTTAATTTTTCTAATTTATTTTCGTATTCACATTAATGTCATACAGCTTAAAGCTTACACTAACATATTTAATACATTAAAAGACATAATAGACTAGCAATTAAAAGTAACTTTTGTACGTATTGTGGAACTTATGATAATTTCAACTTAGATAAGGAAAGAAATAACATTTTTAGTAAAGAAAATATCTTTAAACTGTGTACGGCAATGTGTCAACTATTCTATATATGTAAACAAATTACACACTGTTTGAATAATATTTGCCATAATCTATTGAGTAAACACTAAATAAATGCTTTCAGTAGTTTGTTTGGTGTTTACAATTCTGTCTAGCGGTGAGATACAAAAATACAATTTAATTAATGTTTGACACAGTGCGCGTTGTTTTTATATTACTGAAAAACGCCCTGAAATCGTTATCTTAAGCCAGCATTGAGTAATTATTGCACCCACGAAGTTTTAATGTAATGTTTTTCAAGTGACTCATGTAGAGGTATATAACGTAATGTAATTGAGAATTTACTGATTTAAGTTGAAAGCCAAATTACATCATTAATTGTTATTGCTATTTGGAATCAACTGATCCAGAGACGACACTAAACGGGTTATTTTTGAGAGATAAGAAATATTTTTGCTTTTGTCCACATATTCTATCTTGATCACCTAGCTGATGCTATTCTATGCATACAAATATATATATATATATATAAAACCCCATCGGCTACAGGTTTCAAAGCCGGAAAGAACTGATAAATGAAATACTCTAGGTACCAGAAACAAGATATATATATTAAACTAGAAACTAAATGTATGTTTATTAAAACACAACAATACATAAACTCTCTCCTGTCTTTTATCTTCTTTATTGTTTCCTGACTTCTTCAGGAAACAACAAAGAAGATAAAAGACCGACGAGTTCAAGTATATTTTGATATTTGTATTTAAAGGTGGAAACCTGTATGACCAGCGAATTAACTTCTTTATGTGTGTGTGATACCCCAGAGAGTGCACATGCTCAGTAAACAAAGTATCAAAATAGCATCCTTATTTTTGTTTGTATCGTTACAGAATGAAAGGATTAACTAAGAGTGACTTAGGGTATACCTTAACTTCTGTCCTTTGAGACTTATTTCTGACACACTTTAGTGTCAGCTTGTCCTTACTTGGATTTCCTAATATTGTTTGTTTGTTATTAAGTACAAAGCTACACAAAAGGCTATCTGTGCTCTGCCCACCACGGGTATCGAAACGCGATTTCTAGCAGTATAACTCCGCAAACATACCGCTGTGCCACTGGAGGGCGTCCTAATGTTGGCAGATAATTGGATATATAATAAAATTTTAGAAAAATTGTGATTATTTCAATTTTAAAAAGTAATGCCTTAGAACACACAAAGTTGCATACCGTTAAGAATATTCGGTAATATTTTTGAGCTAATCGATTCCTACAATTTTTACATTAAAGTGAATCGAAGCTGGAGCAACCATAATTTTCTGTGGTCGTGTAATATCAACGTCTTTCTTTTATTACTTATTGACCTGCGATTCTACATTTTTGGTTCATATTTAAATAAAGAGCTATTCGTTTCTTACGCACCACTACATTTTCTGTAGTGGTTCACAATTTTATCTTAAGAAAACTTTATACTTCTCCCAAGTCCTTGAAAATTGGCTTATTGCAGCCAACCAGGTACCATTATATCTTAATCACGTGTTTGGTGTTATTCTGACTGCTTTTTTACAGTTTGGTTTTGTATGTCTTAAAAACACATAGCTAATACTAGTTGCTGGACTATATATATTACGTTTTTGGTGTATCTTAGGTACATGTTTGACGCAAGTGTGTGCATTTTTTTCACCCTGAGTTACAAGTTCATGTTTTTACTACTTTCTTCTTGTATCTATATAGTAGGCTTAATGCAAGTATGTCTAGCTTTTATCACATTCTTGCTGTAATTTAAATAACACAGCTAGAGCTGATCTGCTGGATTAAATGCCATGAGTGATACATGTTAGGGAGGCCCTAAATCGCGTGTTTGATTGTATGTAAACCACATATTTGATAAAAGTTTGTCGGGTTTCATAACACACCCTCACTGACGCAAGCTTGTTCGACTATACCAGGTTATTAATGTATCTAAATCATATATTTATGCAATTATGTCCGGCTCTATGGCAAATTCTTACTTTGTCTAAAGAAAATGTTTGTCTGTATTTCTCTTCTCTCTTTCAAGTACGAGATTGGTGATTTGAATAAAACGCGTGACAGTGTGCATGATATTGGGTCAATGAACATTGTACAGACCAGATGATGCTTGCAGTAGCTTCAATTAGCGATAGTCTTGATATGCTGATTGAGAATGAAGAAAAGCATATTGAACATGCACCTTCTGTGACATTTTTGGAAGACTATGTATCATGTTCAAATTTTCATGCTATAAACTTATGATTCTCATTGTGCCTCTGTTGAAAACAAGTAGTTTTTAAGACATAATCATTTTAAATATGAGATTTTTTTCCTACTCTTCTTCGAGAATGAGAAATGTATAAGATATTATGCTACAAAAAAAGACGATGCTTAACATTTACATTGCGCCCGTAGCAACTATTGCACAATATATTCGAAAATATATAGACGTATTAAAACAAAACTATTGGTTGTCTGTAGCAGTTTTAAAATTAGTTTGGGTAAATCCCCCAAACATTTGATTAATTATTCATTCGACCGAATTATTAATTATTGTTATCAACTTAAATGAAAATTTAGAAAACATAACAATGAAAACTGTCGAAACTATGTAGTCGTCTTAGATAACGAACTACCATTTTTGAACGTTTCATTTAATTATGGGCATGACTTCATGACTCTTGTCTATTCTTATATCGCTAACAATGTACTGTGACAAATGTTATGCCTGAAACAGCTGAAAGTCACATACGTTGGTTGATTTTTGGAAATATAGTAAATTTACACTAACAACAAAAAAAAAGTTCAGGTTAATTAGATAGTATGATAGAATTTGTTATATGTATAGTTTCAGTAACCAGCGACCAGCATCGGCTATTATTATAATTAATGCTCTCGTTACTATTATATGCATATCGAATAAAAGTTTGGCCTCAAGACGTTTCTGATTATATGTAACACCACCTGCACATCCGTGAACTGTGTACTTTACGTGTAACGTAATCAGAAACTGTTTAATTTACTAGTAACACTAATTAAACACGAAAAACTACAAATATAGTTTCAGATATATCAGTCATGATTATTTATTCTTAATAGATTTATTTGGTCCGCAATAGTAGAAGTAATAGCGAGTTTATCGACATAATGAACCAAAATTTTTTATAAGTCCATGTCTTTCTTTCTTTAAATTTACTGCTCGTTCCAAACAATCATAATTGCACCACACTTGCGCAACTCTATAAAACATGCAAATGTTATGCAGGATCATATTGGTTTTATGGATATTTTAATTACAGAGTTTCCTTGGGTAACTCTAAAAATGGCAAGATAATACACCACATCCACGGTATAAGTTTTCTTTTATGAGCTGTATATTAACAACCTAAATTTAATACCCACGCATTCCCATCGGAGTTACGAAACGCTGCACGGGCGCTCCACGTGTCTAACTTGACGTTTTGATTGGCATTTTAATCGTGCAGAGCCAGGATACAAGGCAAGCAGAGCTCAATAGCCATGATATGATGCCACAACGCTTATAAGCTTTCAGTGTATATCCAATATGCAAGATAATAAGAAACCTGCAAGTTCTGGTTGAATTGCGCTGTATCTAGGCGTAGCCAATGGGGTTGTCAGGGAGCCAGCTGAACATGTCACTTCCTGTAGTACTTTTGTGACAGTCACCCTTCGTTCTTTGTGTGCTTTTGACTGCAAAACTCCACAAAAGTTTTGCTGACACGAGTGTTGTGCTTGCTTAAGCTTGCGATCCATGTGTCATTGAAAATAGATGACGTAACCTGTGCGAGAGAAACGACAGAGTTTCTGTGTAACAAAAAATCTCTACCACTACCATTATTCAAGCAACCACAAGAACCTCAATCCGGACCACGTATATCATAATTTTAAGATGTTTCTTTGTTTCTCGGTCAGGCGTGGCCTAGTGGTTAGTGTGCCGGATTGTGGATCCACGGCTCTATGCTTTGTGTCCCGTTTCTGTAATAAAAAGAAAACAAAGTTGCGCTCCGTACTTTGGGGCCATGAGTACGTTATAAGAGAGAAGGTGAAATCCCCAATCTGATTACAGTAGCCCAAGAGTTGACGGTGGACGCTTTTGACTAGTTGTATTCCCTCCAGTCTATCAGATATTTTTCACCGATATCTGAGATAAACTCAGTTTCTCGCTACAGTGTAGTTACCACATGACTATGTCAGTCAGTACAAGGACAGAAATTTAGTTAAACTATCGTTGAAATCTGTAAAGTTTCCGGGGCTATATCAATAGTTGAATAGATTCTAAATCTAAATATAAGAAATTTGATGTTTAAAACTATAGAATCACATCTATACACACGTTATTTATTCACTTTTTTTCTTCTTTAATTTACCGAAACACCAAGATATTACGGAGAGGACATCTTCTGTATTGCAGCCTTAATTTTTCAGTTAAATAGTTGTACCTGTCAATGTACTTATCATTTAAGTGTAAAATGTGGGTAATTTTTTTATGGGATTTTCTGTTCAAAATGTAAATGTGTACACATTTCAAATAATTATTTTATTTTATGGAAACTTAAAAAAGTTTGGGAAAAAAATTAGATTTTAGGTACATGTACGTTACTTCGTAATATTCAATAAATTATGAGAGGCGTTCAGAAAGAAACGATAAAGTATTTTGTATCTAGGCTAGTTATATCATATAACAACAAATAAACGTACTCTAAGTTGTTCATAATGTGAAAAAAACCAGACACTAAGTACGATACATTTTCTTTATCGTTCCATAGGCTTCATCATATTAATTAAGCCAAGTGCAGGTGTGATGTCATCAGTTCAATAGCACACAGAAGCTGGGAATTATATTCGCGCAGATAGGCCTAATAAAAGATGGAAATCAGAGGATGCTAGATCAAGACAATATGTATACAGTCAACGAGTGCAATAACTTAAATACATCATGTAGCATGTTTCACTATCAAGGAAACACATAACCTTTAAAACTTCCAGAAACAGAGGAATGCTGATTTATTAATAAGACATATGGTAACATAGTTTTGTTTTCGTCTCACTTGAGCAGGATTTGAATCTGGATCTCTCGTACAACAAGCGAGAACTCTACTAACTGAACTAAAGGAAAGACCCGTTAGTACTTGCTATAGGCATTTTTAGCAACTAAATCTGCCACATCCTTCTCACAAACAAATGCCGTTCTCGGGCTTTATCTCAGAGTCGTATTATAAATTTTTTGTTTGTGTAAGGAAGCACATTGCGCTAGGAGACTTGGATATATAAGACACAACGATTTGTAAGCATAACGAAAAAGACAGACCAATGCTCTGTCGAAACATGTAGTATGTATTAAAATTTTTCATTGTGCTTACAAGTTGTTGTGTCTTATATATATACAAGTCGTGTTATATAGACAACAGATGGCATGTGCAGTTTTCTGTGATTCAATTATTCTTTCTTGAATCAGATTATAACTTCTCACACTCTAGACGAGTGCTTTACTCACCGAGTTAAAGGATTATCCTACTGGTGATCGGTAATAAGTTATTTTTTAACAGTTTAAACTACCACAAGTGATGACCAGACGGCTCCACTTCTATTCATATTCTAGCGTTGATCAATAAAATCCCATTTCTTTTAAGATTCAAAAGATAAAAAAAGAATTTAAATAATGCCTCCTCCTAGTGGCTGAATGGTATTGTGATGACGTATGACTCTAAAAACCGTGTTTTAATACCCATAGTGGACACAGCACAGGTGGCCCCCATTGTGAATCTTTCTGCTTACCAACAAACAAACAAAAAAAAAACTAAAATGGTCTAAGTTTTTCGAACGATACCACCAATCCACGTGCAGACGTATCAGGGTTATTTTACTTAGAGCTCAAAAATATTTTGTACAATTAAAGATCAAAATATTACGGCAGATTAAGGTCAGGTGTTTTGTGTGTGCAATTTCAGATGAAACTGAAAGTTCAAAGTTGAAATTTTTCACTTTTCAGAATCAAATAAGCTTTGTTGTTTCAAGGCTATCACCGCTTAAAAACTATTTATGAATTTGCAGCATTGCACAGCTTACTGCTACTAGTCTAGGCCAATCATTTAATTCTTTTACATTCAGACAAGAATTTTAAGACTAATTTAAATACAAGCTTCTACTAACCAGGTATAATGAAGATTTGGTCTTTAATTTTGTTTCTTTGGCATACTTTGAAATATTAACTGTTCTCACCAACATAAAGGAGTTTTATGCTATTCCAACTCACTTTTTATTTACATTATTTTCATAATTTATTTTGCTGTATTTATATGCAAGGTTGGAACTGTTTTATATCCTTTTTTCCATTATTTGACGTAGTAGAAAATGATTAGAACTAAAATCATACTAGACATGGAAAAAAATCTCTAAATGTTTAGCTTTATAAGTAATCTGTTATGCTTGTTATTTAGTAAATTTCGTTTTAGGTCTGAAACAAAAGATATTTTCATGGTATGAAAAACAACACGTGAAGATCGGTGATTTGGTGAAATAGTAATTTAGGAAATAAATATTTAATATAGAGAAATCATACGTCAGTCATTTAGCTATATTATCTTTTAAATAAACATAAGAACAACGTTTACCTTTCTGCCTATTGCCGGACTCAAATGGAGGCTCCATTGTTTGTTTCGTTCAGCGTTAAGTACGAAGCTGTACATGGGCTATCTATTCGTGTTCATCGCGGGGGTTTAACCTCTAATTTTAGCGTTATAAATTCACAATCTTACCGCCGATTCACTTGGGGCGGGATGGGATTTTAAGGGTTTGTTGAACCCTCCCAGATAATTTATTGTGACTTATGATTTTATAATGTAAGAGCTAAAATCAGTAACAAATGGCAACAATTATGTATTGAGATATATTATTCAGACAGTAAAAATGGTAGTGTGCACTTAAAGCGCCAAGTTTAAGTCAGTTACTTCCGACGTAACGTTTTCGGTGTTCCGAATTATATATTGTAAAGTGCACTGTAATTAGTTAAGTGCGAAAAAACTAGGCCATCATACATACAATGCACAATGGTTTTGTGAGTATGATGGGGTAATGCTGGTTGAGTGATGCGTATGCAGATTTCGCTTTGTGTGCCTAGAATAAAGAGGGGGAATTTGTGTACTGTATTTAATGATTAAAATGTTTTTCTGTAGTTCATAAGTAATGAACATTCTTAGAGCCTAAATTAATGGTTGGATTAAGTCTTTTTCCTTTTGATTTTTTATGCATGTCATGATGTGGTTAAACATCAACTATCAAACAGTGGTCAGTAAATATACTTAAATATAGTAGGTGGTCAAAATCATCTGAATATTGGTTCATTCATTTATTTCAAGCTATTTCGTGAAGGTAGTAGTAGTATACATTTTTATATTTTAACATATAATTGTGTCAACTGAATAAAATATTTCTCTCGAGGCTGGAAAGAAAAGTTGGAATCGTTTTCTTTGAAAAATGGGTTTTGTATAGAATCGAAAAGAAGACGTCTCCTGGGCTTTTGTTTCATGACAAATGCTGGTGTATTTCACTCTCTGAATGGTACAGCTTCCGAAAATACATAACTCGTCGGAAGAGCGAGCCCTCTCCAGTCGAACAAGCTGTAAAGCTGACAGCCACGTCTTCTTCACTTAAGCCGATCACTTTGTCTGAGTGAAGTTAGGCGGAAGTTTCTCGAAGCCGCCCACGGATTTGGAGCGCTCACTGAATAATCTGAAGAGAGATATGTGATAGACGTGGTAATCTGCACAGGCTAATGGGTCCTATTTGAAGGCATTCGTCGCATTTGTTAGTCCTGAGCTTGGGTTTCTCACACAGAAAAGGGTGTGGAACAGAGAATAAGTCATGATTTGTAGTTCCATAGAGCATAACAGTGGAAAACACTCCACGAGAGGGCCTGGGAAGCTACAGCAATAAGGCAACTCCATCATATTTTCTACTATTTGGTGGGAAGCTTGGTGAAGCGTGACAAGCTAGCCTAACTTTACTGTATTGTCTGTGGGCTAGAAGCCTCAATTGTAAAACATTTTCATGACGTATCCTATGCACCCACTCGTATATTATTACCTTAATGATCGAGAACTTCTGTTAAAAAACTAAGCTAAATATATGGACCAAAACTAAGATAAGTTTAAAAAGTAACATAAGTTAATGAAGACAGTCCTGTATAACAATCCGGCCTAAAGATATCATAAACAGAAAACTAAAACACATAGTGATTACAATGCATGGAATCGACACTTAGGTAAGCTAGCTAAAGTGGTGATTTGGGGGGGGGGAGTATTAAATATTTACACTGTGTGTCAATATTAAATATTGGAAAGTGTTATTGTTGAGCTCAAACATATATCAATATGTTGACCACAGAAGGATAGATAACGGAAATAATGTATGGGTAACTGAACTAATTACTAACTATTTAACCCTTAAGAACCCAGGTTTTATTGGGTTTTTTTCTGGAATAATGACCCGAATGATTGCGTAAGCTGTTATTTTTACTGAATGGTCAACCTGTTTAGTTTCGACTAAGAAACGTTTTAATATTTTTTTTTTTTTACTTTTCGAATGCATTTCTTTTATGCATGTCTAATATTTATATACAGAAAAAAATAATATAATTCATACATTCCCATACAACAGACACATTTTTATGACACTGTTTAATACATACAAAAATTATTCGCCTGTGATATGGTAAATGCTTTTTAAGTTCAATATCTACCTACAACTATAGGCAAGTGAAATGCGCGGGAACTCAACTCGTTCAATTTTAACATGTAGACGTAAATAACAGTTGTGAAGTGGCAGAACAAATGATGTTTTTTTCATATCATTCTATCAGACCATTAGATATAACAATGTTTTAAAATGGATTTAAATGCAAACAACTTTTCGCACAAAGCTTTACTAAGCATTATCTGTGGATATCAAGCCTTAATATTGAACCGATAGACTAGAGGGAAGGCAGCTGGACAACAATACTCACCGCCAACTCTTAGGCTACTGTTATTTGATCGAATAGTAAGTTTTGACCGTTACTCCAATTTTATAGAGCACCCATGGCCCTAAAGTGCAGAGCGCATTTTTGCGACAACGGGTTGCGAATAGTGAATCCTCAGGCACAATAACTAATAGGCTTCGCCCAGTCCATTGTTCCATACAACAATGATCCAACCGAAACGTTGCGACAGCGCAATTTTGCTTTCATGAGTAAATTTTGCTGGAGTTAAATCGATTCATCGGATATACAGTTTACAGAATTATCTGGAGAACTTACAAATTCCGTGATGCACTGATTCCAGTTAAAATTTCAATGGACCTAGTTCATATTCACAGTTTATTACGTCAAGGCCTGTCTGTCTGAGTATGTGATTAAACTAAAGTGAATGTTTATTTGCAGTGTAGATATTACCTTAGACGCGATGTTAACAGACCGTGAAAAGTGCAACGTTCATTAGAACGTACTTCTAAAGTGATTTAGCATTTCGTGGTAATAAACATCATAAAAAATGCTTCAAGGTCACAAAACTGCCATTTGCACTACAACACGTGTTTGAGACTTATGTATTATTATTGTTATTAACAAGAATATTAATTCTGCGAAAATATATGAGGCATCAAAGCTGTGGCCGAAATTTTATTACACCACTATGAAATTAATATTTAGCAGAACAAATCTTTATGCAATTCATGAGGCCTAAGTTGATACTTTTATTCACAACTCATAAACCCTTAGTTATTCGTTTTACGCAGTTCATATCTGTATTGTACTGTTACGTCTTTGGTCGTTAGTTAATTTTCCGTAAAAATTCTTCCCGAAGAAACTTTAGCGATACAAGTCCTTTCTTAAATAAAACTAGTTTATTCTTTCTCAATATAACTTTGCAATACACTTAATTTCTACAGTCACGCTATAACTTAAAGAAACGCTATATTTCACAACGAACGAACGATTCACGCGCTTGGTTCAATTGTCGTCTGTATCTCTGTCTGCAATTCAACTACATTCACATTGTTGCCATCACTTCTTGGCGGTCTTATATACAAGAATACCGCATATCTAGTAAACACTCGAGGCTTCACGAACCTGCGACAATATGACGTGTTACTAGAGTCACGTGACCTCCGCTGTCGTAACAGTACGTTGTATGCTTTTTCTAACAACTGTAGAGAGTGTAATAGATTATTCACATGATTTTGAACTTTTACTTTATCTAACAAATCTACAATTTTGACTTTAGATGGAACAAAACGAAAAAAAGATATAGAATTCCTGGTGCATATATGATTAAAATGAAACCATAAAGAGAAAGCGAAGTGTTTGATGTTGTGTCAGCAGTATTTTCAAACAGTCAACCAGGAGTGAATTTCCTCTGATTAAAACATTTGTTAATAACTTTAGATAAATCAGTTTATCACTTGGCGTTTTCAAACCGAAAGATCTATATACGTGACCACTTTGAATAGTCTTTGCTTACAGTATACGTCAAACCGAGCATCATTTCATTTTCTTAAAATTCAAATTTATTAAACGCATACAGTTTTAAAAGATACGTTGTGTTTGTATTACGAACTACAAGTTCGGCTAAGCCGATATTTCTATAAACGTTTAGTTGTAATTCTAGCTTATATTAATATTAGCTTCTGGTCAAAGCACGTTACCTTCAGAGATCAGAGCTAAACATATATACTTAATAATGAGCATGACTAATTAATTATAATGTTCAAATTACATTACTTACAATAATACAGGCCATAGTTTTGAAGAGATACACTGGAGAGAAGGCAGCTACTTAACATCGACCACCACCAAATCTTGGGCCACTCTTGTCAGACGATTAGTAGAATTTGACCGTCACTCTTATAATGCACCTCGGCTCCAAATTGCGGAATGCAAATTTTTGACTTTAATTTTATTATTATTGTACGACAGCGGAAGCCACGTGACTCTGGTAACACGTCATGAGTTTCTAGAAGGATCATAACTTTTCCTGGCAACTCTAGTCTTTTCCAGACGCCCTCTATTTTTGTATATAAGCCCGACAAATAAAGCGGAGATATAATTGCAGATAGACAGATACAGAGACAGATAATTGAGCCAAGCTAAATTCGACTCAAAATGTATATAATATTACTTACTCTCAAAGAAAACAAATTCATATAATTGCTTCATTATCTCTAATTGGCTTTTTTTCCCGGAATATCAATATCACAACACACATTGAAATGAATCTCAAAACCATGTGTTGTTCGTAAAATAAATTTTGAAGTATCTTGATATAGGAATTTTTAGCCGCGGATATCCGGTTGACAGTTGTACAAACTTTTAGCTAATAGCTCCATCATCTCTTGACCGATTGGAGATCTAATTACAGTTTTCGACTCAGGAGGTCAAACCATTTCGATTGATTATTTGACCACGCCCATGGTCACATAGATTAATTTACTCTAATCCTGCCTACAAGAATTTCAATTTGAGGGTAGTGATCCTGATGAGTAATAAAATCGAATCGAGTATACGCGCGACCCACGCTTGCTATTGTTGGCGCACAAAAATATAGCTAATAAAAAAGAAAACAAAGGTTCTCATAGATTAATTTAGTCTAATCCTGCTTAAAATAATTTCAAGTGCTGCGGCTATTGAGGGTTCCCTCATGTTTAATTTAATTCCTCAAGACAAATGGAACTTCAGCAAAATGAATGAGTTAGTTATTGAAGCTATTGTGCAAGTGATATAATATTTGAATAATTTTAAAATAAGTCAAAAGGTATCAACATATCCATGACTCATCAGTCAATTCCAAAACTGTCCATTTGAAGCCTTGCGCATAACAACATAATTTACATTGGTTGCTTTTGACCTTCAAAGGGGAAATTTAAAAATAAAGTTAGCGAACAGTAACGATGAAAAAGATGGATCTCAATAAGTGGAACGCTTTCTAGATATATATATTACAAAATAAATTCTGGTTTTCATTAAACATTTCAGTGGTTCTTTATTTATCGGTCACAAAGGAGAAAAAAAATCACTGCATAAGCACTGCTGACTCATGTACAGTTGTATGCATGACAGCAGCAAGTAAACTCGAATATAGTTGTAGTTCAAGAGCTTCAAGCTTGTGTACCAACCACTTAAAAATTGAACAGGACATTGGGTTCCAAACCTTTACTTGTCTCTTTGGTAATAACGTATAAGTGCTTACAAATTAAAAAGAATGGACCTTTCCTGTTGGACTATTTAATTGGCAACTTTGAGTAGCTGTCTCGTTAATCAAGGCCTTATCAGTGTCTGATTTATTTAAAGATTTTTCTTCCATACATTTTTTTTGTATGGTGTTTAAGATGTCTTTTACTCTCAACAGTGATCCCAGCTATATGTATATAGGAATTTCAAGGATATGCAACATTCGTCCTACTAATTTATTCTTGTGAATTTTTAGCCGTCAACCTGTTTAAAAGATACATAATAAATTCGAAGCCCGATTTATCATTCGATTTACCACTTATCACTGAGTTATACCAGTTTCGGAGAATTCCATTTTTCATTAGTAACCGTGGGCATGGACAAATCGAAAGAATAAGACTAGGTTTCATATCAGACAAGTCATATGTACAAGTATTCCAAACTTTAATACCAATAGGTTTATAAGACTTAAAAAATAAAAACTATTGTCGTTGTTTATTAAAAATAGACTTTTATTTGTCATCTAACGACGTATAATCCTTTTTTTTTCGTTCAGTTTTCCTTAATTAGCTATAGGCCTGTTATTTGCGCAATCATGCATTATGTAAAAACGAAATAAATTAGAAAATAATGAATAATATATTTTATTTTTTACTCCCTCTTGTAACTTCAGATGTTATAACACACATTTTATATTGAACATGATTAATAAGTTAATAAATAATGTTATTTTATGCTAAACCAGACAATTATATCCGTTTCTATGATACTGTAAAATGTTCCGTAGAAATGTCCCAATTATGAAATCAGGTTTGTGGTTCCCGCAATCCTTACGTCATCTATTATTTTGAAATGTGTATTTCCTTCTCGTGCACTGGTTTTAACACTTGAAATGTTACATAAAGTCTAACTAGAACGAGTTAACTTTTCCGTAATATATTGGCACATACGTACGAAACACATCACAAAAGTTTCTTGAAACAAGAACATATTTTAAAATTAATGATACATATCTTGTTGTCCATGCAAATATATATACATATTTCGTGTGATTAATAATAATAAAATTTATGAGATTTCAGTTAGGGAAGAAGTTACTAGAGCTGCGACTTTGGCAACACCTCAAGTCCAACGAATACGTTCAAAAGCCTATCTGCAGAACTTGGTTCATCAACACTTTCTCTGTTGTTTAGTCACTGTGCACCTAGGCATGTAACTGATCACTGTCAGCCATTACAGTTTCGAAAGGTAAATCATCAGATTTCTAATGCAATTCATCAGGGAACGTTCAAAACTTACATTGAAACTGAAGTTGTAAAAAGGGGGGAGCATTGACATTTATACATTTACCAATAGTTAACCCAAGGGATTTCAAGTATCTTTCAAGGTGTTTTTCCTGAAATGAAGAACACATAATTTACTTATCATTGTGTTCCTTTAATCAAAATTAATTATTTCTTTTTAGTTTAGGATACAGGTTATGTACTCTCCATTGCCAATTTAAAATAAATCATATTCGTTTAACCTAAACGTTACTATAGAGTTATTCTTCAACTTAGACTTCAACGTTGTTCTTAACTTCGAAATATTTAATCAGAAATGGGGACTTTGATGTAAAAAGTTATTAAACTTTATATATATATATACACACATAGTTTACTTCTACAAAATTAGGTAACGAAGCCCGTACCAGTACCAACCAGACACTAGATTCTGTAACTTACGTAGACAAGATGGGAGTACAGCACAGAGATTAATCTTAGTTTAAGGATTTACGTATTTTAATGCCCCCTAGTGACACAGCGGTAAATATTTGGACTTATAAAGCTAAAATACGGTTTCGGTTTCAATACTCGTGATGGGCACAGCACAATTAGCCCATTGTGTAGCTTTGTGCTTAATTAAGAACGAACATATTTGCATAAAAAAATTAAATTATCTTACAGTTTAGCTCTCACATATTTTACGAGAACTTTCATTTCACTTATCTGTTGATAATTAGCTTAATAATATTTAACATTTTACACCAAAGCGATCGGTCTTTTGTTAAAAAACATTTTCAGACATTTATTTTAGATATTTGAATTAATTATTCTAGATATAATTAAGTCAAGTTTTAGTTTTAATGCAGTTATGTTAAACAAGGGGACATATATTAGCTCATAATAACGAACATCAACCTTAAGGTAGTTTGTAAAAAGTTGGACTGTTGATATTGTAACGAATCTATTATTATATATTTATTTTAATATCAACGTTTGTTTAGATTAAGTTTATATTTAAAACATTCATAGCCTATAGTGTTAGATATGTATTCCGAAACTCCCGCCTATTCTCCAAAGTTGTAGAAGATTCCCGAGAGTAAGAATCAACAATGCATGTGTTGTAAACACTTGTGTTAGCGTCATTATTGTTACGTAAAACTGAAATTTCTAGAAAGCCTCTACACGCCTATAACTATAAGCAACTCGACGCACCAACAATGAGAATATCTATTGTTAGTTTGCTATAGTCAGTGTGATATAAACTTTGGAAGCTATAACTGTGATTGTTATAACGCTTATCAATCGGAAAGCTTCAGATATTTGACCAGGAACCTTTACAAAGTTCGAACATTACAAATCATTTAACTTCAGTGGATTCATATCGGACATTTGTACCTTTACAAAGATATTATATAACTTCAGCGGTAAAAGAAACTCGCCCTGTAATCGGCATGTGTGGCTGGTGAATAACGAAGGACAAAGCTAGCTAGCTTCCCGTGAAGCGAATCGTACCTACATCAACTCGTAATTAACTCGCTCATCGTGAACCCTCGATAAGAAGAAGTTCCAGACTAAAAGGAATACTTTATATTGCTTTTAAATTTGTGAAACATTTGTTTCTATATCATTGTTTGTAATAACTATTTGTAACAACTGTTATTGTAAATTGTATTGTTGTTTGTATATTAAAACGTATTTGTGTTTTAAAAAAAAGAAAACTGTGAGCATCAATCTTGTTGGCAAATATCATAAACTGACTATATATCGGCTTTAACTTAACTGCTAAATCCAAACTACAATTTAACTACTAAATATAAATTTATTAGTCAACTCAATTTCAGGATATTTGAAGTTCTAATACGTAACAATATGAATACAAAAGGTTAAGAGGAACAATGTCGTCCGTTTGAACTTTACAAGAACACACAGAATCACGTTTTCCTAAACCCAAAAGTTCATCCATAATTGTATTGTAATTAACACGACAATACAATCAAGTCAATCATATCCATAAGTACTGTATTCTTTAGACATTCTTAACTAAAAGAGATAAATAAAATAAACGAATGTCGTCTCTTAATGTATATATAAACCGTTGACGAAGGATCCTTTTTACATGGTTGAGTAGATGAAAACAATTTATTTGTTTTTTCTGGAACAGTGCATGTGAAAGTAGAGTCGAGTTTACCACTTTTGACAAATTACAGGATAATTTTTTTGTAAGCTCAAAATATTAGTGAAATTTCAAGGAAGTAATTAGTTCAATAAAAATTTCAAAATTACACATTTTAACTTTAAACGTTCATTTGAGCCCTTTCTGCAATTTAAATTTTAGAATGCGGAAAGGAAAATTAAAAGTACTAAAATTCCTTATTGTTTATGAAGAATTAGGATTACAAATCTTGCAAAAAAAGTTAAGATATTAAGTTACGTAAGTCAAGTTTTTAGAGGAGATCGTTGTTTAAAATAGTACTTTCAAAATGTTTACTTTTGGCTTCACTATCTCTTATTTCTTGAAATCATTGTTATCGGGGGCCGGATGTGATTAGTGTTAGCGTTCCTGCCCCCCCCCTCCCCCTCAGTGGCTCAATGGCAAGCACGAGGGCTTATTACACTGAACCACGAGATTCGATATCCACGATCGGCACAGCACTGATAGTTTTGTGTTTATCAACAAACAAACAAAGCGTATCCGTAATGTGAATCCGAAATTTAATGATTTCGTGTTTCATACTTTGGGGCCTTGAACGTTCTACGAGAGAATCGGTCAAGTCCCGCTTTTTTGATCAAACAAGAGTAGCCAATAGTTGGCGATGGGCGCCGTTGACTAGCTACCTTCTCTCCGCGCAGATAACGCTTCGGTAGCTTTGAGTTAAATTCTGAAATAAATAAAAACCATTGCGGCAATAAATGAGAAAATGAAAAATACAAACACAAGACTCGTCGGAGGACATTTATGAAAACACCATTTATTACACATATTCTACTTTCTGATCACGAAACCTACAAAGTAAAAAATAAAAACAATCAAACTAAAGAATAAGTTAATACGAAAAGTGTATACATCTAAGTAGTCTACATTGAAGTGTTTAAATTAGACATAAATGCAAAAAACATGGACCACATGTAAAACATCTTATAGACTATACATAAAATTTACTCTGTCAGTCACTCCTGTATATTTATACTCTAACAATTCAACTACGCGTATAGCTATAGCGAAGATTCTTCATTCTATGACATATACTATAATCCTGAATTACTATGTATTTTATCTCAGTTCTTTCTTTCCACAGATTTCCTAGTGAAATCAGTCTTGTCCTGAACAGAATAGTAGACTTCTTGAAAAACGATTTTCAGGCTATGCCATCTTATTCTTCTACAGGGATTTCCCTAAACGTGATACCGCGAAAGCACGACGTTCGTGGCATATGTATATTTAACATAGATTTACAAGAAAAATTCTGAATTGTAGACTTGAAGGAAGCCAGGTAATAGTTACTTTTCTCTATCTTTAAACACATAATAACTCGCTTAATATTATTTTTTGTGGCTCAACAACGTGATAATCACGGGATATAAACGTCACATTTGTCATCCCCCCACCCCCACCCCCCCCAAAAAAAGCTTTGTTCTCTCTGATGGTTATATTTTAAACTTTCGAAAATCTGTATTTTCTTCACGACACGAAGATCATTGATTAAGTATAAAAAATATATTGACACGCAGTATTTAGTTATTCTCATATTTTTCGTTACACTGAAAACATTATCAAGTTCTCCAAAGAAATTAAAAGCTATAGAAAACCTAAATTGAAAGGAAATATTAATACAGTCCCTAAATTCGGCCATTTGAACCTTTCTAAACTAATAATCTAGTGCATATTCTTATCACATTGCAAATAAAATTATGAAACTCAAAGTCAGGATAAATTATGACTTCATAGTTTCGTTTTGAGTGTACTTACTGATTAATTATATTATAGTAATAGTTACAGCTTTTACAGAAAGTAAGACTTGTTTTTAGAACAGGTACTTACTATAATAGCTAGAACTTGTAATATAATATAAATTATGACTTCATTGATTATTACATTTCACTATCTTATATCTCCGCTATTCTCTTTCATAAACCGTTTTAATCATTTGCAGTTCTAATAATTTAGTTTTATTTCCTTGAAAAAACGCCTCCTGTAGGCTGCAATTGTATAAAATAATGTTAAATAAATACCCTAGAAAAACGATAAGTAAATTTACCGATTTAGAAAGAGACAGATGTCTTAAAGATATAAGATTTATTGTAATATGTCCAGCTTTTATATCACTCACTTTACTTACACAGTCTGCCTTACAGAGTTGCTCTTTATTTCACACCAGTAAACAGTAGTTATGAACCATAAATTTCACTCTCTCTCAAGTTTGAAATACTGAAAACCTCCCATAAAAAAACAAAAGCTTTTCCAATCAGAGTTATAGCAAAATATGTACTGTTCTTAGTGTCATAATATTATAATAATTTAGTTGTTTCTAGTTATTCGTCAGCTAACCGTTCATTTAGGTCTATTTAGATATCAGCTAGTTGTTAAGTTATACTTTGTATCATTCATAGTCATACGCTGTCAGAATGAATAACGACCTAATTTGGATCTTTTGAGTGAAAATTGATTTGCCAGAATCTTAAGATTATTTAGAAAAAGATATACCAATAGTAATGTTTGAATATCTTTTTTTTATGTTTCTGGAAGAAAAAAAAATGCTGCAAGGCTTTCACATAACATTTTCTTTGGTTTCTAAAAAAAAACAATAAAAAAACACTATAGCTTATCCAAGTTAAATCAGTGGCTAAATTTAAAGTTTTGTACAGAAAACTGACCTATAATAACAAAACATTTAGTTCATTCTCCCCAAGTCTTTACATATTATACATGATCACCAAACATATACTTATGTTTCTTTGGAAATTTTCGCTCACATCTTGTTTGTGTAGAGAAAACCTTTCTTCAGTGTTCATAGGGTTATGATGAAAAGAAATAAAACAATAATATGAATGATCGAAATGCTTTTGTAAGCCCGGTTTTGTCATGCATTCGAAAAGTCTGGCCCTTATATTCTTCCGTATGTATCACAGTTGTTTTTAAAGCAGAATGTAATATTACAGGGTAAAACAAATCTTTTTCGGATTTGATTTTGAAAGCATTAACACTGTGTATACTAAATATACCGCAGCTGTGTCTTAAGCTTCAATATATTAAGTTCAATTCTTACTGCTCTTTTTCCTGGGGATATGCCGCAAAAAATGTTACAGGAGTCTACCCCATGAAGCATAACGAAAATTGGAAGGTGGTTTGGTTTATTGCTAGTTTCTTTGTATTAGTCCGAACGATTGGATGTGCTAACTAACCCGTATTCCAGCCTGAGGTGCAGTGGTCTGCTGATTTAAAGAAACCTTTAATAAACTGCTTGTCACAATTGCAGACATTCAGTTCAGTTTTCATTTACAAGTATAAATTTCCATTTCAGTTGTGCAGTTGCGACATGTGACGTAGCAACACCAATGGAACTTGCAGTGACATCGTTCCACGTGCGTGATTACCTGGGTGTTGTATCCTCGTCCACAGCAAAGCAAGTTGCAGCCATCTGGGCCAGCAGAAGTTTTGTTGCAAAGCCTGCCGCTCGTACCAAAAATACCGTTGGCTGGATCTTCTACACAGTAGTTTGGAGACTTATTGATGTACACCAAGTCATCTTTTCTCACGGGCACCTTTCTCTTTCCTCGTCGTCGAAGTCTTTTTCTTGCTTTCATGGATATCAGAACAGAGTCCTCGTATTTCTTTTTCAGGCGGTTACCAACCTCAACGAAAGATGGCAACTTTCTCCAACAAGTCTTTAACTCGCATGATCCCGAAACTCCGTGACACCGACATTTCCTCTGCATGTGGCGCGTTATTGCCTGAAATAATTCATGTAAAAAAAATTACAGTCAACATAAGCATTGTTAGAAATATCCAAATCTGGTGTTTCTTCTTTGTGGTTGACACACACACACACGCTGAGAAAAATTAAATGAAACTCCTTTAGGGTGGAGATATTATTTTAGTTTATGTGAAAAACACACTAAAAATGACTGAAAACAACATTTATTATATGTTACTTTATGTGAAAAACATACTAAAAATGACTAAGAACAATATCTATTATATGCTCGTTTATGTGAAAAACACTAAAATGACTGAAAACAACATTTGTTATATGTTACTTTATGTAAAAACATACTAAAATGACTAAGAACAATATCTATTATATGCTAGTTTATGTGAAAAGCATACTAAAAATGACTAAAAACAACATTTATCATATGTTAGTTTATGTGAAAAACATACTAAAAATGATTGAAAACAACATTTATTGTATGTTAGTTTATGTGGAAAACATACTAAAATGATTGAAAACAACATTTATTATATGTTAGTTTATGTGAAAACACACTAAAATGATTGAAAACAACATTTATCATATGTTAGTTTATGTGAAAACACACTAAAATGATTGAAAACAACATTTATTATATGCTGTTTATGTGAAACACACTAAAATGATTGAAAACAACATTTATTAAAATATTAGGAATAATGAAAACATACATAGTGTTTGGACAAGTTAAACTGATATTGTCAACTTCAGTAGGGTTTTAAAACTCAATTCTTTAACATCCTTCTTACAACAGGTAAAGATCAATAAATGATAAATTATAATGGTCACATACAATGTTAAAAAAAGCTTCAATTGTCAAATAGTTATAAAAAGGTGGCACGAAGTTGATTTAGTTCTTGTAATGGGTTTCTTTTATAAACTTTACTTTTCTGAAATTTTTATCTTCCTCTCGAATTTTGTTGTTATTGTTATCGATACCATTAAAGAAACATCCTGTCCTGTTTTTAATTTTCATGAACTTCATTGATAAAATAGCCCAAAATTTCTGCCCAAAGGTTAAACAAACTTAACGTAAGCCTTAGATTTTTCTTTATAACCAGTCTATTCCATAAACTCTTTTATGGAGTGGAATAAACCTGGAATGTAAGATAAGTATAACTTGCTTCTTAGTGTTATCTTGAATAACCGTAGAACAATGCACAACGTTTATTGATATATTATGGTGATTTATGGTTCACGTTCCATTGCTGCAAAAACACACACCGCACTTTGGGGCTCAGGGTGCACCATAAGACTGATGATCAAACCCACTGTTTAGTTAGGCAGCGTAGTCTAAGAGTCAGCGGTGGATGCTTTGGCTATCTGCCTTCCTTGAAGTCCATCAGCTGCCCAAAACTATGGACTGGGTATACGCAGACAGCCCTTGTGTTACTTTGCGCGAACATTCTAAGCAAGTTTGATCAATTTCTACTGAAATAATTTTGCATTTAATATTAACAAGCTACATCTATACGACATTACATATATTATCCTTTGCGTTTTATCACCTTCGTAAGCATGTTTTCTCATCTATTCTAGTTGATTTTAAATACTAGGTGATACGGAGTTTTATGTCTGTTGAGTTATTTATTTACAATCAAAATCCTTCCTCACATATTTAAATGCCACCTATAGGAATTCCTTTTCGAAATAGTGATTTTAAGTAAAAATTACATCTTTAGGGTGGCTTTCAAAGTATGCTTAGGCGTTTTCGGTTGGTTCCATTTTTATTTACTCATTTGCGCTTATAAATGCCTTTTCAGTAATCATACTTTTTAACCGGAGCAAAAAAGAATTTACGTAACCAGTAAAATTAAACCGCAATATATATATATACAACTGTCTTGAGAATATTCGTTGGAGTTAACTTAAAAATGGAAAAAAAGTAGTAAAAATATATTCAGAAATCTTACTATTCTTCGCCCCCCAGTAGCACAGCGGTATGTCTGCGGACTTACAACGCTAGAATCCGGATTTCGATACCCGTGGTGGACAGAGCACAGATAGCCCATTGTGTAGCTTTGTGCTTAATTACAAAACAAACAAACAATACTATTCTTCATCTTAGATATAATAAATAAGAGTTCTATTTACTCTGTTACAAAACTTACAGTTAAAATTTCTTATTTGCAGACAAACACACACATCTTTAAAATGTAAAATATAAGGCTGCATTGAATAAAACAGAGCATGCGTCATACATTACGATGATGTGTTTTAAAAGTTTAATCTGTTTTTTAACTTGCGCCGACAAGATACTTAAGTGTTGTTTTATTGCTTACTTTGGTATATAAGATAGAAGAACAGCACTAGGTAAATAGTGATAACGATCATGACATATCCACGAAGGAGAGAAAATGCTGAGTTTTACACCAGATTTTAACATATAATGAGGTGCTGGAATACGACTTCGAAACGTGAGAGTCATCTAATAAGCACTCAGTTGAGTTCGTGAATAACTTCATCAAGAGGACAGGGAACCCTGGTCAGCTCAACAAAAGCAGTTGTATGATCTGTGAACAACGCCTACCTGGGCTCCTGCTGTACAGTACATAAACCTAGAAACGGACCCCATGGCTATCATACGACCTCATTCACTACCCGTGGACAAAGGTCATCATAAACAACAAGCACGCCACCTACAGCGCTGCCGATCTGTGTGGCCTCGGGAACATCGACTTCATGATGTGTTTCCGCCATTCATCAGGATGCTGTTTCTGGCCTTCTGTTCAGCTCATGATTTCTTTTTGTGAAGCCAACCTAATTATGGGCAATTACCGTCACCATAAACGACGTCCGATTTGTTTAATTACTAGGCCTAACGTTATTTACTAGGTTCTCAGTGTTCGGTGTTACCTACCGCGTGGTGGCGTAGCTATCTTTTACGTCACAGGACCACACAGAGTTCCTGCTTCTTTTCAGTCACCACAGCATGGCGCTAACAAGCTAAGTAACAACCTGAAATTAAACGTCTTTGTTGATGGTCACAACGGGTAATGTAGATTTTTCTTACCCTGAGAGAAACCAGTGTTTGCACAAGGTTGAACCCAAGCTAATTACAAACTTTGACAAAACTGGTTAACAAGTACTATAGCGTTGTTTGAAACAAACAACAATGCCTGATTACCTCCACAATTTTTATGATTTAAATTCCCACGAATTTGGCCTCTGTAAAGGTAACTATGCTACTGAGTATACATTAATTAAAACATCCATTATACTAGCAAACGTCAGCCTGTGAAATCTTTATTAGTAAACTGGATAAATTATGCAGCATATAAATATTGAGTTTAAATTTTCACAAAAACCAAATCATAGTCTCATTCTCATAGACAGTTTCATAGCAACATTAACATGTTTTGAGACGTCATTACTAATAATTTAAAGCAATTTACATAAATTGTGATATATTGGTTAAGTTATATCAATGTGGGATCATACAGAATTCTTTACTGACAGAAAGGGAAACATACTTTGAATGTGATAATTACATTTAAAAACATCGCCTGTAAATGAAATTGAAAAGTTAAGAAACATTTAGTTTAAAATTTTTTGTTTAAATTGTTAAGGGAGAAAATTCCTACAATTTAGCAATGTGTAATTACTTGTTGGTCATTCGTAGTTCAAATTACTTATGCAGATTCAATTTTCTGCCAATAAACTAAGATAATAGCGTCCAATTACTTAGTAAGCACACTATCTTTTTAAGAGAAGCGACTTTGGTGCAATTAGTTGATGCTCCTTGGGATTACATTAGTATAATGTAAACATAGGCCTTAAGTCAATCTACATGCCAAGCTAGAACATGTTATGCTACAATTATTTCAACACCTACTCATACCTGGTATGCAATGCATGTTGGGTAATAGGTAAATAGCAAACTATAATTATTAATAGAAACAAGAAAGAATTGTATACAGCATTAAGAATTTGGAATTTTCTTATGTGACCAGTGTCGACTAAAAAACAAAAAGTCATTTAACGTTGAAATTACGTAATTTTTTAGGAATGACTTTTTTTTGTTGATTTCGAAGAAACTACATTTAAGATATATTCATTAAAATTAGAAGTTTAACAAGTTTTTGTTATCAACAGCAAAAAAAAAAAAACAACAAAAAACTTGTAATGTAAGTCTGTCTTTGCGATGAGAGCAAAGTCGTGGACATCACACCTTAAAATCTGGTGATCAACACCGAAGCTTTATAAAAATTCATTTAGAAAACTTTTGTTTCACGTATTTCCATACACGTATTCTATGAACTTACGAATGAAAGCAAAGAATAATATGCAATAATATTTCAACCACACTATATATGCCGTATCAAGTGCCGACAAGGCCTATCCCTCAATACAAGGGCTCATCAGGCCGGTTTGGATACGACAGGCATAGTAAAGGCCTAGGTGCTATTTATATCATCATTTGCATGAACAGCGATTGTTTATGGCTTAAACTTGATTTAATTTAAAGACATACGTAAGACAGATCTAGTCTCCTCAACAATCAGAAACACTGAATGTGTTTTTAATGTATGAACAAGCTAAGAGAAAATTATATTATCACTTTATCTACCAGTCAAATAACTAACTGTATTCTCTAATTTAATTTCCGTTGAATCAAGTCCACAATATATTATTAATCCAACAAAAAAATGTAACAGAAAATCATAGCACTTGCGTTACTATGACGCTCCAATCTGACGTCAGTGTGTATGGCAACAAATACGAGAAGAAAATTGATTTTATATTTGATGGAAGCCCCAGCTATGGTATCTTTGATCGATAAATTCAGCTTCTCCCCTAGGACTGAATTCTATACATTAACAACTGATAGCTCCCCTCTGTCCATTCATTTGCTAAAGCTTAGTTCAAGTTTAAAACAGATGTGTATCATCTAATCTACAGCTGTTGTAAACTACGTCTTGCCTGTTGATGCATTAAACTGTTAATTTTGACATTAAATATTTCACTTGTTTGTGCGTTTCAGGAGTGATATCTAATCAAAATATTTAATGTTTTTTATCTATTGTTAGTTAAGACCCGTTTAGTCTACTTACTAAAGTTTAACTTAAAAGATGTAGATCGTATGAAGCAGAAAGAGTAGTTACATGTAATGATAAAGATAATCAACACTGTCTAGCACCACATAGTAGACTAACATATATTTACATTGTCAACGTTGCTGAATATAAATATACTTGAAAGTGGTTTAGAGTTTGTATTCAACCATTAGCAAAACCTTTCAAGGTCTCTCACCTAAACCAATAAAAAGTAGCTCAGTTACAGGCATCACAATATGTTATGAGACAGTCCGAATGTGAATACACTCCAGGGATGGGAGTTTGCACCACCTGAAGTGCCTGCTTGGTCACTGATGTAGTAGAATGATCCGACCAACAATTCAATTTACCTCCAGATCTATGAAATAAGTGCAGGTGCTTGGATCAGGGGAAGAAAGACAACTCATGGATGGTTTATATCCAGGTCGCGAGATGGCAGATGCTATTCTGTTCAAGTATTCCAAAATACCAGGAGTGTTGGAGAATGCCGTAAGAACTGAAAAATTAATTTAAGCTCAAGATACTGGCTCCAGGTCAGTTATGGCCGCCCAAATTAGATAGGACAGCAGATATATTACATCGAAATGGGTATTGGTTATCTCGGCACATGCTGACTTATAAAGTACAGTGTGATATGCGGAAGTAGACACACAAAACAAGGTAAAATGATTGGTTAAAATAGAAGCTGCCAAGATTCTACTTTCAAGCACTTATACTCAAGTCAACACTCAGGCCTAGAAATACAGACTTTTTTTTTTATGGAGAATGGAAACTGATTAGAGGTTAACAGAGCAGTTCAACTCTATTTCATGACTGGCAAAATCTTGCTCAAGCATGGATATCTTGGTGAAGGGCCTGCTACATGATCTATCTGCTAGCCTGACTTGTGAATCAGGCAGCCTGTGAACAGACTATCAAATGTTAATCCAATAAAACTCACGAACTGCTCCAGTGCCATAAAAGGAAGATAGTACTCTTTCCAATGCACGAATGCTATTTTGTGGAAGACCTGTAATAGTGATGACTGAGACTACAAATGAAACACATTGTTTATTATGTGCTCGTAAGGGCAGTAATTATGGCATCTAAAATTTTCCACATATAGTTTAGTTTTAGACTAAACGTGCGAGAAAGTGAGCAAAACTAGCTGTATAGTTAGCTTTTTTTCAGTCGTGTTACGACCACGAACAAAAACAAATTGCTACTATAGAACAACTGTGGTCATTAGTAGAAAAGTTTGTTATAATCTCATATAGAGATTAAATTAACAGAAATAACTCATGTGGATGTTGGCAGAGTACCCTGATGTTTTTGAGAGACTAGACAGTCGTCTGCATAGAACAGAAAAATTACGACGCAGCATCATACAGACGATGGTTATGTATGACCATTGCACAGGCTGCTCTGTATTATTAAGGACGTTCTTATACATTTATATGTCTGGATGCTTTAGAGAACTCTACTGTTCAGTACATTAGATCTCGAGTCTGGCTTTTGGTGTATTTTGTTGATGATGAAAGAGATCCAAGGCTGCTTTAAGTACTTAGAAAGGACTTGTCGAGTTCAATTCAATGTAAATCATTTGTAATGCGCCAGCCACTTTCCAGTGGCTCATAGAGCTCTTATTGTGTGCTCTGCAATGGGAATTATGTGTAATAAATTCGGAAGGCGTATCAGTACCCAGCAGTACGGATAGATACCAGTCTAAGTTAATACGCGAAAATAATAGAAACAAAACAATCTACGTGTAACAGAGAAGCTCGGATTATTATTGAACGTTATGTTACCATTCGTAGAAGCAAAGTTGTCTATTTTGATTAAAGTTGATTCACACTTTAGCTGAAATGAGGAATGTGATGATGACATCCAAATCACCAAAGCAAGTTTTATGATATGTTTTAGTGTTTGTGTATCTGAAGCCAAATTATCAATTTATACAAAGTACATACATAGTAGTACTAAAGCTACGTTGTCACAAGTCCAATGAAGGAGTAAGCATTGTGAAATTCCTAAAGTACTTCCAAAAGTTAAACCGCGAAAGTAGGCCATGTGTTACTGTGGTATCTATTCATCTTTACAGATTTAAAAGATATGACTGCCGTTGCACTGCAAGAATATAACTTCGTTGTAAAATATTAACGGGAAAAACAGCACTGAAAAACAGATGGATTATGTTGCAAGTATGTGGGACTACATCCATTTACAGAACATGATAAGCCCGCAAATATTTAAATTGATACAATGGAAACCAGACTTCCTGGCAATGCAAATAGTAAGAATGACTTTTTACTGTAGTCAACTAATAAACCACTTAAGTTAAAAAGTTACGTGACTCAAACCTACCTTGAATGCTATTTGATAGAACGGTCAAAGGCGTGCACAGCCAACACAGTGCAGTGAATACAGCACAGAGTCTTCTGGGAACTCTATAAACAGTGAATAATATGGGAAAGAGAGCACCATACTGTTGCTATTAACCATGAAAACAAGGAGCACAAGTTGTAAGACAGATGGTGATCTAGGGTATTTTAAGTCAGGAAATTCTATAAACATTTCACGATAAGAGAAACGAAGGAAATCAGGGAGTATCATGCACCATAATCAACTTAAGAAGGTTGTTCTAATGGAAACATTCCTGTAGTAGTGTTTAGTGATGGTATCGATACTATAGTATTTGTATTACACAGGTAAAGAAACAGACATGTCAGAAAAAGTCCTCAATAACAACAGATCACCTTAGATATAGCCAAACCCATTGGAAGGAGAAAAATGTAATCACTTTGTGCTGGTCATAAGTGATTTTGTTAGCAAATAGGCTGAAACATGTCCACTAACTGATACTTCAGCACTGTTCATGGCTGATAAGTTAACTAAGCAATGGACATCTCACTTTGGAGCACCAGAAGAAGTACATATGAAACAAGGAGAAAATTTTAATAGTTCATTGTTTTTTAACTTGTACTAGTCGAAACACATAAGATTACCATATCACTGTTAGTAAGACGGTTTAGCTGAAAGAGAGGCAATAAATGGATGGTTACAAATTTTGTTTGTATTTTAGTGCAAAGCTACTCGAGGGACATCTACGCTACCCGTTTTTAATCTAGCAGTGATAGACTAAATGGAAGGCAGTTTGTCAACACCACTCAATGCCTACTATTTTAGTAGAACTGTCCGTCACACTATAACGCCCCCACGGCTGAAAGGGCGAGCATGTACGGTGACGGGGATTCGAACCCGTGGTCCACAGATTGCGAGTCGAGTACCCTAACCACCAGGCCGTGCCAGATCTGCAAGGTTTTTATGAACTGAATTGTTGACAATGTAATCGTTTATTAGCTACTAGAACTTGTTAATTTTTTGGGTGGGAAGGTACTTGCACTTTAAATTTAATGTATTCTCCCCATTCACTACTAACATTCCTAAATGTTCAAGAGAATATGTGAACTTGTGAAGTGGCTAAAATCTGCCATTATCGAAGCATTGTGAGTTTGCGTGACAAACAATGAGAAGTTGCCGTAAGAGAAAAATGAAGTTATTATAAACCTATTCATGAGAAACAGTTTCACCAGTCTTAATCCAGTTTGACTGAACAATATCTTATCTCATACTCCAACACTTTGATCAGTCAAACCATGAGTTTCAGTAATCATGTGATGTGTAAAAGTATGTAAAGACAGTCGAGAAGCTGAAACTGTAAGTTCCTGACAAACTGTTCCTGAAGTAGCTGGACTAGATCATGGACGAGAAGAAGATTCAGCTGCTGGAGAGGAGGACAAGTCTTGCTTGCGCAAGTATTTAACTAAAGAGTTATATGAGAGAGAACCAATGACCAAACTCTATTAGACTACTTGGAACAACGACCACAATGGCTTTGCCAACAGCCCAACGTATTATGGCTATGAACAAGTGAATAATTCTAGTAGTTACAATGATTTCGTGATCACAGAAAGAAAACAGATATTAAGTTGGCATAAAAGCCCATGAAGCTGTATCAGTGGGCTTGACAGGTATGTGATTGAATGGAATTACCATAATTCCAGTTTCTTTGGTCACTTTTTAAACTAAAAACAGGTGTTGATTTTGATGTATTTCTTAAAACTTGTAAACATTTGACTCATTTACCTCTGTCAGCTCCAAATCTTTATTTATCATGTTGCTAATGGTATCAGGAGATATGCCTAGCTTCATTGCAGTGGCTTTTGGGGTAAGAGGTTCCCTTTTCTAACCGAAACATTCATGTTGTGGATAAGAATGTTGTCCTGTGTGGTTTTCAAAACCCACTGTTGTCCTCAATCTCTGCTTTGCTAATTTTCTCTCTTTTATGAATAACATTGAAAGCTTCTTTCTTTAATATAATGTTTTGGTTTGTACGTCTGTTAGGAATTTCAGTAAACGAATATCCTTCCTCAGAAATAGCTGTGAAATATTTCTCCTTCCAGAAGTCTACTCATGTTAAGGAATGTGATGTAAACCAAATGTATGGGTGTTAAATATGTCGCCTTTGGCGCCAAAGCTCGTATCTGTAGTGATACTGCTTTTCTTGTGACAGGAAATCAGTGAGAGTACACGAAACAAATACTAGTTTTCTGTATCGTAAGTGAACTTATACTCCAGTCTTATTTTAATGTTAATTTCAATAACAGTTTGTTTGTTAAGCACAAAGCTACACAATGGGCTAACTGTGTTCTACCCATCACGGGTATCGAAACCCGGGTTTCTAGCGTTTAAGTCCACAGACATACCGCTGTGCCGCTGGGGAGCTTCATTAATAGTATTGGTTAGAATGTTATATTTATCAAAATAACAACCTACAATTATTATTATTATTTAATAAACACACAAAAAAGATTTTTCTAAAAAAGAAATTTTCAGTTGTGAAAGAAAGAATCGTGCTTTATATAAATTAGATTATAATAATCCTACAAAAAGGATGAAGAAAAATAATAAGATAAATTTTATTTTTTACTAATAATTTATTCAATTACAAGTCAAGAAATGTAATATATCTTTTAGCATGTGTCAAATATGATTAAGTCTGTGTTGATGAAACAGATAATTTGAGATTAAGAACGAGTTTACATAAATTTCATGCTAGATTAAACGAAAATAAAAAAACCCTACTATATATCAGCAAACACTTTAGCAAATGTATTATTAACACGTTTAATATTCGGTAAAAACCAAATTTTTACGTGTTTTATTTTTGGACATGTAAAATAAAACATGAAATATCAATTTTTGAGAAATATTTCATAATTGTTTTGGTGCCAGGTGGAGGTAAGCGGCCTGAAGTAACTGTAGTGTGTGAGGTTAGTTGGAATTGAAATGGTTAGAAGTATTACTAGAAATCACAGAAAGGACAACAAAGTAAGTAAAAGGTATTTTGTATTAATTGGTTAAAGATGGAGGGAATTAACTATTTATCTATAGTAACACGCGAAAGTACAATTGAAGTAAAGTTTTAATATAAAGAAAAATAATAAGGAATAAAAATAAAGAAGTGAAATCATGTTTCATAAGTTTATTTGTTTGTTTTGAATTTTGCACAAGCTACTCGCGGGCTATCTGCGCTAGCTGTCCCTAATCTGGCAATGATAGACTAGAGGGTTGGGTTTTTAGAATTTCGCGCAAAGTCTACACGAGGGCTATCTGCACTAGCCGTCTCTAATTTAGCAGTGTAAGACTAGAGGGAAGGCAGCTAGTCATCACCACCCACCGCCAACTCTTGGGCTACTCTTAGGCTAGAGGGAAGGAAGCTATTCAACACCGCCCATCGCCAACTTTTGAACTACTCTTTACCGACAAAGATTTACCGTGACATTATAACGCCTCCACGGCTGAAAAGGCGAGTATGTTCGGGGACGGGATTTCAACCCGTTAATGAGCTTAAACTAATTTATTTTTGAGTATATTTTAATATATTAAGATCGTATTTTATGTGTGTATGTTTTGAAAAATGTGTATTTAATTCAAGTTATTTATTTTTAGTTTGCACCTGGAAGATATTTTCGTATGTAAAATTACATCTTGAGAAGTTAGTGACCTGTGAAGTCAAGACAGCGGTTGAATTTAAACCAAATTTTGTCATAAGATGTCAGGAAATAATAAAGAGAAGAAAAAACCAACAACAGAAGAGTTCAGGTGTTGTGGTGTTTTAATATATATAGTATGTATTTTTTAAATTTATTATATATATATATACTATGAGGGTTATTTTACACTGTTAGAACATTATTCGCTTAGTGGATGAAGCTAGGACTACCAAAAATCTCCTAAACAAGTCAATCTGATGAGAATCTATTGAGATCACGGTCGATAAGCGTAAGGGCACTCAAATGATGAATCAATGTATTCTGCATACTCCTAGTGAGGTGGGAATAATTCATAGATTAGTTACATTATTTATTATGTTAACATTTATTTCTAATCTATAGGTAGTTTCTTTCGACTAGATAACATGAAAATCGTTCTTGTAAAGTGATTTTAACTCTCTGTGTAAAAGTTGCGACGAGAAAGTTTCCTTACAGGAATATAGAACAAGACTGTGTTATGAGAATCATACAACTGGTATGTTTTTGAAGACAGTTTTATAGATACTTAAGTGACGGTATATCTTTAAAGTGTATGATGTTTTTAGTTGTCTTTTATGCATCGCAGTGAGCCTATATATCATATAAGATCTTAAGGATTTGTAGCAATTATAGGTTTACTGTAGCGAATTAAAGACAATAAAAAAACCGACTATACAGTTCACCATTATAAATAGCCTGGTCATTTTTTTTATTTGTCCTTCTCCAGAGTTACTGATGAAGGATAGGACATCCAGCAACCAGAGTAACTCAAAGACAAGTGGTGAATCGAATGATAGATTGGGATCATATCTATTTTTAGATCTTGTAAATGTTAAACTAATAGGTATATTATAATATAAAGATATTTTAACGTTAGCATTTTAGGCTAGTTCTTTTTTTCGTTATTAGATAAGACATTCATTATATAATATCCATTTTACATTTTGAATGTTCTGAACCTAATAATATCAATGTCATGTCAAAGTTGGGAAAAGGCATTTGTAATATAAAATGCTATTCATTATGTATACACAATATATATATATATATATATATGCACATACACACATCAACAACTGGTTTTCTTGAATGTAATAAAAACAGTTGTTATTGTTATTATTACGACCAATAAGAGACAACTATAACACGCCCCCCCAGTGGCACAGCGGCATGTCTGCGGACTTACAACGCTAGAAACCTAGTTTCGATACCCGTAGTGGACAGAGCACAGATAGCCCATTGTGTAGCTTTGTGCATAATTACAAACAAACAAACAACTATAAGACAGTCCCGTGCGGCAGCGTTTCCCAAAGAATGGGGCCCAAATGACCTTTTTTTTGGGAGGGGGGAGCATTAGAAGAATCAATAGTGCAATAACGTAAAATAAAGTTTTAAATATATTTTTTATTAATATATAATAAATAATTACTACAACACATATAGCATTTTAATATGTATCCGTTTATTACATCTCGTCACTTAACTCACTCGTTCACACACACATTTGAACCCCCCCCCCCCCCAGTGGCACAGCGATATGTCTGCTGACTTACAACGCTAGAAACCAGGTTTCGATACCCGTGGTGGGCGGAACACAGATAGCTCATTAATATTTGCTTAATTAAAAACAAACAAACACATATTTGAAAAAAGAGGGGGCGCACAAAAAAGCATAAAATTTCGCAGTGCCTTTCTCGTCCAAGTCTGTATAATATAGCGCTCGGAAGTCACTTTTCAGGTAAGGAAAAAATACTAATATTGTACAGTATTGTGATACTAATAGGAACTGCACATAAATAGAAAAATATAATTCAGTAACAAATTATAGTCATTTGGTTATTAATTAACTAACTAAATGTGGTCAGTTTGTGGTACTGTACTTTGCGATAATCAATAGGACCACAAATGAAAGTTATTTTGTAATGTAGTTATTTATAAATCATACTTTACTCAGTGAATTTCTTATTAAATAGATTAATAATATCATAATATCTTATATTAAAATGCGTAGTAATATCATAATTTTTACTCTACACAGTCTCATAAAATGTTATAAAGTGACTGAGCAACCTTAAATGTTTCTTTAGCTTGGGCGTTGTTTATATAATTACATAAATCGTTAAGGTATGTCACTTATACTTATATAAAATAAAGTTAATTAAGTCTGTATTGGTAGATTAATTGTTATAATGTATTAAGAACTTCTGTTCAAAATTAAGGTTAAGATCTTTTAGAAGGTTATTTCGATATCTTTGTTGGATTTTGTTTTTTCTAAATATGAAATTTTGAAATTTAATGTAGTAATTTGATTAGTTAAAAAATGCCCTACTAACAAACGTTAAAACGTTAATCCTTTTAGTTCAGTTGATATTGTAACCCTCTTATGTGTAACAGGTCCTGGGTTCAAATACGAAATGAGAAAATATGTAATGAAAAAAATAACCTATTATGATGATGATGCCTGATGATGGTAGCGGAAGCTACCGAAACATGCAGTCATTTTAAATTTTTTTAACATTTTATTGAGTAATGTAAACGTTGTTTTGCTTATGTTTTTAAATAAAGTTTATTGCACAATGTTGCCTTATTCATATTTTATATGTCTATAGTGTATGAATGTGTGTTCGTATTATAAAAAAGTAGGATATCTTTTTTACGAAACAATGATTCTAACTTTAGTGCTCCTTACTAACTTTGGATCTATACATAAATATTTTATTATGGAATATGTTTGTTTGACTAAAGCTAGGTGTAAGAATATCAGATTTGGAATATTACAGTATCATGGAATATGTTTGTTTGATTAAAGCTAGGTGTAAGAATATCAGATTTGGAATATTACAATATTATGGAATACGTTTGTTTGACTAAAGCTAGATATACGAATGTCAGATTTGGAATATTACAGATTAACTACTCCCCATTAGAGTTGATCGTTGTATAGTATTTTCCATTTTATAATGTATTTGTGTCTGAATACCCTATCTGTAGTTTAGTGTGGGTCTGGCCTATTTCGTTTACCTCAATGTCTGTTTGGTTTTAATTTAATTTAATTTATTCCATTCAAGATTAGTAGATTCGTCACGATATATTAACCTGTTATATTACAAGCAGAATATTTTTAATTATTTAAATGAAGAACTTGTATATGAATGAAACACGCTACATGTCTTGCAACGTTGTTTGGCAATAAACTCTCGGCACACTTTCGATTATTTCTATTCTGTGCATACTTCTTATAACATTGGCAAGAATCACGAAATCTCCTGTTGATATTTTATACTTCCATGTAAGTGGAGAGTGTGATAAGAGTGTTTAGCATGATGCCACAAGAATCACAAATTATCATGCTACGTGACCTCTACATCCTGAAAAACTCAATTGTCAAGACCGGAGACAAGGCCTAACAAGAGTCTGTCAACTCCAATCTTACAACACCATCGCTACTGACCGTGTGAGGTCATAGTTTTCTTCCGTACATCACAGCTGGAGATGGTACGATAGGCCAACTTGGCTGACATGCTAAAAAAAAAGAGGTTCTGTTTTATCAGTTTTGCTACTGTATTTGGCTGTACTTGATAACACCAGTTCGACGTGGAAAGCGGGCCCGTCTTCACGTCTTCGTGGTAAGCATACTTAAGTAACGTTCAAACTGGGTTACCTTTAATGATCTTGCTACTAAGGTTTCCGGCAGGCATAGCCTCCGGCACACATCTCCTTACAGTAGCGTATTTCCACTGACGTTAGTTGATTGTTCTTTGTTTAATCAATGTCGAAAGATTTTACACTTGAGTGGCTGTTTGATCAGGCATACAGACACGAAACATTGAAGACGAGGCTTCCCCATAGACCTTTTAAACAAAAGTAGTAGAAACGACAAGAGGATCCCAACAAATAAAACATCACATATATTCAAAAAATTGTTCATTAACGTTAAAGAGAAATATAGGCTTTTGCATATCGGTACTTCAGAGAAAATACGTAAGACTGCTTAAGATATCAGACCAAAACTGTCTTCTTTAACTATTTAAAGGTTGGAAAGGAGACTTCGAGACCACACGAGTTGATTTTCGAGAACAATTAAGCCGTTGTCCAACTTTCCGTTAAGTCATGGTGAGTTACAAAAACCATCAGAAAATCACATTATGCTGTCGTTGATGCTGCTAGTTGTTAAATCTTCACTTTTTCCTAACATTTACAAAAAATTTTCACATCTCAAAGAAGTCGTAGCATCGTAGCACTGAGAAATCGTGGGATTAGTCACTGTTTTTAAAGAGTTAAATATTTTAGGCCATTGTATGTTGTTTTTGATTATGTTTCTATTTTTTTTTTACAAGATGTGTTTAAATATACAAATTGTACTTCAATAAATAACTAATTAAACACCCATACCCTTGTTAGTTGCAAAACTAGCGTTATGAACCGGCACGTCTTTCCGATTATTGCCTGTATTGGTAAGTTTCTCTTTATATTATTAGACGTCAAACTAAGCTAACTTTATTTTCAATCACTTATGACGCACAGTGAAAAATAATGGCGGATATTTTTATGACAATCTTATGTCAGAACCCTTATCACAACCAGCATAATATGGCAGATTTTCTACAGCGTCGCCGTTAAAGAAGCCGAAATATTTTTTTAGTTATATTATTTTCGCAGCAATAATTATGTATATAGCTATATAAACATTTTTTCCTGTGTGTGTGTATTATATAGATATACAAACATTGAAGAATAACCTTCAACAATGCGTTCTTCTCATCTAAATCACACGTACAACAGCACAAACATTGAAGAATAACCTTCAACAATGCGTTCTTCTCATCTAAATCACACGTACAACAGCACAAACATTGAAGAATAACCTTCAACAATGCGTTCTTCTCATCTAAATCACACGTACTACAGCGAAAGAAAGAAGGCCGTCAGAAGTTAGGATATCTACATAGATATCTTTTTTTTTGCTATTCCTTACTGCCTAATGATTCATAAATTAACTGTCATATAAAAACATACAGAATTAGTTGGCCCGGCATGGCCAGGTGGTTAGGGCGCTTGACTCGCATCTGCGGGTTCGAATCCCCATCATACCAAACATGCTCGCCCTTTCAGCCGTGGAGGTGTTATAATGTGACGGTCAATCCCACTATTCGTTGATAAAAAGAGTAGCCCAAGAGTTGGCGGTGGGTGGTGGTGACTAGCTGCCTTCCCTCTAGTTTAACACTGCTAAATTAGGGACGGCTAGCGCAGATAGCCCTCGTGTAGCTTTGCGCGAAACTCATAACAAACAGAGTTAGTTGGGTTACGTAAAGGGAAGTTTCTGTTATGAAATTTTACTGAAGTCAAATTATTTTTTTATTGAGATGTAAATCCATTCATTGTAGCTACTTATATTTCTTTTCTTTTAGGCAGGAATAGACTAAATTAACATATGAGACTTTTTTTTTCAATTTTATTAGCTATATTTTTTGTGACCTAGCAATACCAAGCGTGGGACGCGCTTATACCCGATTTGATTTTGTTACTTATCAGGACTTCTACGAGCCTACCCTCAAATTGGAATTATTTTAGGCAGGTTTAGAAAAACTTAATCTATGAAACTTTGGTCGTGGTCAAATATATCAATCGAAAGGGTTTGACCTCCTGAGTCGAAAACTGTAATTTGATCTCAAATCGGCCAAGAGATGACGGAGATATGAGATAAAAGTTTGTAGATGCAATGTTTGTTTTTTAGCCGCGACTCTGAGTTAATTTTGTTTTGTTTTGTTTTGTTTTTTTTCATTATCTGAATGATTCGACCTTAACAAGCAGGTTTTAGTTCATGATGGCTAAATGTATCTTGGATTATTTTTGATTTTTTTAATTTGTGAATCGCTAACATAAAATATTGTGTCTGACATGTATGATACTTTTTTTTTGTTTTCAAAATTTTATCCCCCTCCAAAAAAGAAACATACAAAAAATATGCATTAAGAAAATATATGAAAACATTAATCACAATTTTGCTAAGTGGTGTCTGTGACGTTATTAAAGACGGCAGGAAAAGTGAAGAAAAGACACCAATGAGTTACAGCAATTCGATAATTTGTGAAAAACTAAAGCCTGTGGATGAGATTTAGTTTCTTGTAGTGGGTGACATTTCAAGTAGTTTAACAAGAGGCTTGATTGACAAAGCTTCTTTGGCTTTAAGGAAAGAACAAATATATATCCCAATGATTCCAGCTACAAAGCTACAACCAACCTTTGTCAGTCTATTAGGTTGTGCTTTACACGATGAATGAGGTTTGTTCCTCACAATCAGATTCATATTCATGTTATCAACGTTTGAGGTTGTAATGACCCCATCAAGGCGGGTGATGTACCATTGTACCACGGACACCTCCGGCCACGGTTGGGGGTGACTACGGGGAAGTGCTCACGCTCCGGGTTCTTCCGTCAAACCACTAAGCGCTAGGCAGGTGCGTGTGTGGTCTTCCGAATGCCTAATCTCGCACGTCGAACGAATATATGCTGAATAATATACTCGAGGAATAAAATAAAGTAAAATAGAGTACACACTATAATGGGATATTAAATAGATACATAAGTTAAATAACTTGAAAGTTCAATGTCTTCAAGTAACTTTTATTGGATTGATATATATTGGCAAAAGCTGACAAATATAAAGAGTGATTCAGAAACCCATTGACAGACAAATAATTCAGGAATGGAGTGGTATAGGAAAATAATTTTTAATGCTATAGAATGAGGTGTTGTCTGCCTACCTTATGAAATTATCAATGAGGTCAACTTCGAGGCTCATACTTCGAGGTCCGGCATGGCCAGGTGGTTAGGACGCTCGACTCTCAATCTCCGGGTCGCGGGTTCGCATCCCCGTCCCTCCAAACATGCTCGCCCTTTCAGCCGTGGGGGCGTTATAATGTGACGGTCAATCCCACTATTCGTTGGTAAATAAGTAGCCCTAGAGTTGGCGGCGGGTGGTGATGACTAGCTGCCTTCCCTCTAGTCTTACACTGCTAAATTAGGGACGGCTAGCGCAGATAGCCCTCGTGTAGCTTTGCGCGGAACAATCAATTATACATCGAAATGGTTATTATTATTATTATGCATAGTATATCAAAACGTAAACAGTAACAAATGTAAATCTTAAGTTAAAAATTATTAAATTCGCTCCACAACTACAAGAGTTATAGACATAATGCAAATGAGATAAACATTTTAAGAGTATTACAAAATGGTGGGGCAAACAACTAATAGATGTGTTCAAACGTAAGATATATCAATATGGCGGCTTTATGGTTAATATTGATTTCTGTTATGGGTCTGCACGCACGACGGCTATGCGTTAAAGGTACCTATAGTACACAGCCAATGACACACATTTCCTATCATTTAATGTGAAGGATGATGTTCATGTGGGAAGTCTTGAATTATAGTAACACTATCCATACATTACACGTTAAACTGTTCTTCATCTGAATATTGATTACCTAAATCTACTGAATCTGATTACCTAAATACATTATTTAGGTAATGTTTGACCTGCTGAAGCACAATGCTTGTTTGCTACCTAAAGTAGGGGGCTTTTATTTAATGCATTCGCTTTCTAACCGTTTGGACTCTTCAAATGTGCAGTGAACTGCTTATGAAAATTCTGACCTTGCACCTTATACTTAAGCTTGTGTAACAGCTTCTACTATGGTCAAATTTTGATCTTCTGTGGAACAATTCTATATGTATAGAAGAGGCGCATTAATGTTTTAAAAAGTTGTTCTTGAGAAGCGACTATCGTCATTTTTGGTTTAAAATGTTTTTTTTGTTTGTTATTCTCTACACCTTTAACCCTGACACTTTAGGTGCATGTTGCACATTAATAAAATTTCCAAAAGACATGATTTTAAAGATGATCTCAGTAATACTGTCACAGGGTGCAACACCTCATTCCATAATACTCAGTTATTTTTCTATATTTCTGAATTTTTGAACGTGTTTTTTAATTACGCTGTATAATAAAAACGAAATATTATTCAAATTTCTTTTATATATTTACCATTTCTCGAATTTCTGACAGTAAAGTTATCTTAACTTAGTTATACTATGTTTATTTATTTATTTTATGTTTGTGAGTTTATACGTACATTTAACATTTTGTATTTATCGTATACATTACAAAGCAATCATATATACTTTGCACATTTTAAACTTTCTGTTTCACCAGGAATTAAAGTGACTTTAAACATAAGCATTGTGTCACTTGGTTTATTATAAGATCGTTTACACTAGTCTTAGTTGAATGAGGAAGGTGGTTGTGTTATGAAACCCAAATGAAGAGGAATACTAATAAAAAATAATAATTAATAGCTGGAGTTGCACTGGAGACAGACAGCACGTTTTCTGACAGTATAGACCAGTGGTCCTTAACCTTTTATGCTCCATGCTCCACCTCGACACTTCAAAAAATTTGATGCCCCCTTAATATAAAAACAAATTTTGGCGTTGAAAAAAATATAATAATATAATGTAAAATTTAGAAATTTAGTTTTGAGTCACGGAACGGTTTTCGCTCTTCACACCCAAATGAAAAAAAATTCTTATTGTTGCATTTTCCAATTGCCCCCCTGTGGGGGGGGGATGCGCCCCACGTTCAGAATCGCTGGTATAGACGAAAAGAAAATTGAAAACTATCAGATCTTCTCTAACTCGTGCTTGAAAGAAGTTACGTTGTAAGTATTGCTGAGCTATTCCACTACAGAGAGTGTTAGGTATATTGTCAGAAAACTGGCTTTTCTGAGTTCTTAAAGTTATTTTGAGGTTATTAACAATCTACTAAAATTACGCATATATAACCTGAAAACGTGCACTCGAATACTAACGCTGTGGTAGTAAAAAAACAAAACATCGAATACAGAGGGTTATCGTACTTTCAAGAATTATGTTTCACGACCTTTATTGCCCTAAGAATTACGTGTTCCGTAATCAATCGTGCTCGATATAATAAGCATGATTACATACTATCGCCCGGCACCGCAATTTCCACTGTAACAAGCTTCTGCAAAGGTTGGCAAACTCAGTCTTAGACCACACATTTTGGTAAGCTTTCCACAGACCCTCCACTGTACGTGGACGTCGGTTTCCAAACCCATATTTAGGTACAACAAATGCACAGAAGTCCATGGGTGAGCAGTAAGATGACTTCACTGGTACGTTAGAGAATATAAGTTTTAATCCCCTTGGTTCATAGAAATTCCGTTGTGTACTTAGAGGTGAATACCAGTTTCATTCTCCTTGGTTCATAGAAATTCCGTTGTGTACTTAGAGGTGAATACCAGTTTCATTCTCCTTGGTTCATAGAAATTCCGTTGTGTACTTAGAGGTGAATACCAGTTTCATTCTCCTTGGTTCATAGAAATTCCGTTGTGTACTTAGAAATGAATACCAGTTTCATTCTCCTTTGTTCATAGAAATCCCGTTGTGTACTTAGAGGTGAATACCAGCTTCATTCTCCTTGGTTCATAGAAATTCCGTTGTGTACTTGGAAATGAATACCAGTTTCATTCTCCTTGGTTCATAGAAATTCCGTTGTGTACTTAGAATGAATACCAGTTCCATTCTCCTTAGGTTCATAGAAATTCCGTTGTGTACTTAGAAATGAATACTAGTTTCATTCTCCTTTGTTC
>NW_013665639.1:1637680-1642242 GCF_000517525.1 Limulus polyphemus | reverse complement strand
ATACCCGTTGTGTACTTAGAGGTGAATACCAGCTTCATTCTCCTTGGTTCATAGAAATTCCGTTGTGTACTTGGAAATGAATACCAGTTTCATTCTCCTTGGTTCATAGAAATTCCGTTGTGTACTTAGAAATGAATACCAGTTCCATTCTCCTTGGTTCATAGAAATTCCGTTGTGTACTTAGAAATGAATACTAGTTTCATTCTCCTTTGTTCATAAAAATTCCGTTGTGTACTTAGAGGTGAATACCAGTTTCATTCACCTTGGTTCATAGAAATTCTGCTGTGTACTTGAGGCGCGAATATCAGATTCATTCTTCTCGGTTCATAGAAATTTCGGTTGTGGATTGTGACTTGACGCTTCATATAGCCATATCTTGGCGCCCATGTCACACAGAACAGGACATTTATCTCGCATAACTGATGTCAAAATATTCTCCTGATAATAACCAGCGTTCATCTTTGCTTGACTGTATACATTTTGAAGCTTAAATTTACCATCATGTAAAAAAAAACAACAACAGCAAACATAAAGTCCCGACGATAAACCTTCATGATATTCCCCCTTAACACCGTGTAGTCGCGGTAGCGAACCGTTCATTTTTGCTAGCCCCCCCCCCCCCAGTGGCACAGCGGAATGTCTGCGGACTTACAACGCTAGAAACTGGGTTTCGATACCCGTGGAAGGCAGAGCACAGACAGCCCATTGTGTAGCTTTGTGCTTAGCTTTAAAAGAAAGAAACAAATATTTTTGCTACAGTCGTCAGTGCTGCTACAAAATTCCCTACTCTCACGTGCAAACTTCGAGGTATTTTTGGTACAGTATTCTGATTTGTCATTCTCGTGCCAATGCTAATATGAAGTAGCTCGCGCACTTGCTGTTTCTTCTTCTTAAAAAAGGGAAGATCTTTGGAATTTATCTTGTACAATATTCATGGGGATATATATATTCATCTTGTTAGCAAGTACTTTTTTTTTTTTCTTGGCTGGGAAGATATTTCCAGGACGGCCAGTCTGCAAAGTTTAGCAATATAGTAGCGGTAACTCAGCATGTGGCGAGATACTGTTACAAGTGATTTTACCTTACATTGGAAAACTGTTCTTTTCTCGCCAATACTTAGTCACGATGTTATATATAAATGTCTTTGAAACTGACATTTCCTTTACACATCTTTGATGTTTCGCCATACCGTTCGAATATCTTTCCTCGGAAAGGACGATGACGTATGTCTGCAGTAGCATTGCAACGTTGAATGATCGAGAATTTTCCGCGAATGATATATATATATATATATATAGATGCTACATATGTCTTCCTTAGCGCCACGGGTCGCAGGAATAGAGACATGCTACTGCATTAACATATGCAAATCGTCGTAATAAAGTTTGATCGCTAATTAATATTGTTGGGATTTTAGTGCGAAGCTTCACAATGGATTATTTACGCTCTGTGCAACGCAGAAAATCGAGCCCCGGATTTGAGCATTGTAAGTCCGGAAACTAACCACTGACTTACCGGGGGATAGCATTTAAAGAAGTCATACTTGTGACAACAAGCTACCATAGATATAAAAATCTGCCCGGTATTATTCTTTCTTCACCATTATGTTTTCGATAGCGAACTGTACGAGACCAATCTTTAATCATGAACGATCTCTAAAGCATTATAATTTTTTCTTCAGATCTCATTGCATACTAAAGTAGCTTTAACACATTGTAAGTATTTGTTTGTTGATAAACTCATAGCCACGCAATGGGCTATGTATGATCTAGCCATCATAGGTATCGAAAGCGGAATTTTAGCGTTACAAGCCCTCATACTTACTGCTAAGCCACCGGAAACTTGTCAGGAGTCAACTTTGTTTGGTTAAAAAGTATAAGGCTCAAAATGAAACATTGACAAAAGTTAATAATTAGAGCTTCTGAAAGACAATACGCAAATAAGTGAGATTACGCAGACAATGAAATCAAAAATAGGCGAAGTTTTAAGTAGGTAGAACATACATTGATTCAACCCTATATTCAACATAACGTTTCCTTATCAGTAGGTAGAGCAGTCGTTAGGATAATTTATTTTTGGGGAGATTTAGAAATAGAATTTTCAATTTGAACATTACATATGCAGACGTGGACTCAAGGCCTAGTCAAAGACCTCTCGTGTCAGATATTGCCCTCCCTAACTTTGAATTACTAGCACCCTTCGTTTTTATAACGAGCCCTAACTTCGAAGCGTATTCAGTGATTTTACGTCTAGAACCCATCGAACCGTAACCCGACACTTTATCCAAGAAAGGGTAACAAAAGTACTTGAAAACCCTTTTTATGATCGTAGAAGCAAAATGAAATAGCATTTAGCCACGAAAACCACAAAGAAACTGTTAGAGAGAGACAAAAATAACAAAAATTAAACTTCCAAGTGATATACTTCAGATATAGCTGAGAATTTCGGTAAAACACTGTTTATATTACATGAGTGGAAAAACGAGTTGAAAACTGTACAGTATACGAAAAGCGCAACGACAGTTATATTACACCCCAACCCCATGTTACGTCCAGAGACACTTCCTTTTCTTTAATGTTTTGGCCCCAATAGCTGGTTTCCTCTTTTGTCTCATTATCTACGCCATTTTGATTCTTTAAGTTAGTAGAGTGTTGAGGTTTTTGAATATTAAATTAGGCCGTTTTACGATATAAAAGCTATGAATATAAGTTTTTATGAAAAATACGTTTAGGAATGAGTCTAAACTATCAATGAATATTATTATTACCTTTCTAGTAACGCTGACCGTTTCAAACACGTTAATAAACAACAAAATAAAATCAACAAGGAACAACTGTGCCACGAAGAGAGGAATCTTTACTGTTTAAAGAGAAGAAAACAAACGAACATACTTCGGTCTTTTGTTCTACTTGCTGTTTCCAGAGCGACTAAATACAGCTTGTGAACCACATAGCACGAGCAACACGTATAGGTCGGTCGGTGTCTGGACTCAAGTGTCCGTGATCACTTTTCCATTTGTGCCCTGCACTTGGCATGTTTGTAATGTCCCTCTGAACACACACAAACAAAGCATCAACACCACTTAAGTTCATGGGTGAAAGCCACACCGTCCCCAATAACCACAATACGGTGTTTCTCACAACATAGCTTTACAGGAGAAAACCGTTTATTGCAATGACTGGCCATTAAGCACGTCTTAGCCTCAGTAAACATTTCGGTGTCTAGTCACAGTAGACGTCTATGGATTCAGTTTCGCTGGGAAAGCCTCGCTAAAGAATGTCAACATTTTAAAAATCTTCATTTTAAGCCAACAATAACAGCTGAAAGCAAATACATCCGTAACAGTGTTAATGTGTTTTATGCCCAGACACGACTTAGCATGAAACTATGAAAAAAAATAAACACGAATTGTTATAAATATTTCATGAAAAACCATATACGGCTTAGCAAGTATATTCAAATAACAAAAAAAAAAACACTAGAGATAAACTTTTATGAATATTTTAAAACTATATAAGAATTATAATGCATACATTTATGAACAAACATATATGACTTAACATGAATAATTAAATAAAAACTACACAAGACTTTCACGAATATTGTAATAGAATTAACCACAGAAACAAAGCCTGATTATAAATAGGACGCCAACGCTAACAATTATTAAAATTTTCTTAAATTCAAAACGTAGTCAACCTGAAATATATAATTTACCATTCGATTTCTCTAAAACTGAAGATAGGAAACTTTTCTTTATATACTAGCAATCCTAAGAACTTATGAGTGAAAATCAGGGAGGATGTGTAATATGTCAACCACACTACATATGCAATATCCAGTGCCGACGAGGCCTTTCGCCCAATAGCAAGGCGTATCAGGCAGGCTGAGATACGACAGAAATACAATTATGCAAATAGTGATACTATGTAATAACATATACAAAACACAGAAAGAAACTACAACTTTTTTCCACTCTGAGTTATATAAGATCCGTCGCAACCCTACGTTTAGTGCTCATTCTGTGTAAATTTATACATTTTCAAGTTCAAAACGTTTTACAGCATTTTATAGGAAAAAATAGGAAAAACAAAATCACGATTCACAAGTATTATATATAAATATTATATAGCCGAAATGTTAATTTCTGACATCTGAAGTCAAAAGGAGCGTAAAACTGCATCTCCTTACTTTGACATCTGAAAAGCATCACACACACACACACACACACACTAAAACAACAGGCAAATAAAAATAGGCTTCTCGCTATACGACGTTGGAAGGGTAAAATACACCTTAGTATAAGAGGTATCTATGCAGTAGCGTACAAAATAAAATCACTGTAAAATACACTATTGAAATAGAAACAAATTTATACTTTTAAACTGCAAACTGTAAATAGATGCGCAACGTTGAGAGCTTGAACACTCATATTTGTTCTTAATAGGCCCGGCATGGCCAGGTGGTTAGGGCGCTCGATTCGCAATCTGCGGGTCGCGGGTTCGAATCCCCGTCACACCAAACATGCTCGCCCTTTCAGCCGGTCAATCCCACTATTCGTT
>NW_013665639.1:1632050-1637240 GCF_000517525.1 Limulus polyphemus | reverse complement strand
AAATTAGGGACGGCTAGTGCAGATAGCCCTCGTGTAGCTTTGTGCGAAATCCGTAACAAACAAACAAACTGTTCTTAATTGTACTGAAAATTATTTTTTTTCCTCCTAATAATACAAAGCTTACAAATACGTGCGTAATCTTACTGTTTTATGGGACCTACCTCCGCAGATACACTTCTGTTGCTAAGATACATTCTCTTTCTACATCCTACATTGCACCTTAGTTTTATTTGACTATCGTTTACATTTTATTCTCGCTTTCAACTTTCAACTTACAGAACTGCTTGAAATTACGTACTCTTTATCCAACTGATTTCTTAAGTTTGATTACTCTTTAGCAAGAAAAGATAATACAATTTAAATATATATAGAATCATAAAAAGTTAAAAGCGTTTCACACCACTATATTTTAAAAATAATTTAAGGTATATAAAACCACAACAAACTGTGTAACCTCTGATTAAATTCATAACCATATAAATGAATTAATTACATAACAAAATATAAAACCTTAAGAATTATAATTTAAAATTTCAATAGACTTAAAATTTCCAATACATCATAAAGTTAAAATTTATCAATATACCTCTAGTACATAATTAAATAAACCACTTACTCTGTTTCTCCCCTCCCCTCCAGTGGCTCGGTGGTAAGTCTAAAGGCTTACAGTGCTAAATACTTGGTTTCGATACTCGTGGTGGGCAGAGCATAGGTAACCCAATGTGTAGCTTTCTACTTAATACCAAACGAACTTTTCATCATCTACATTAATGTGTTGTAAACTATTTCTTTGAAAAAGGCTGGAAGTATTGCTATGAAGCGTTCTCTATAATTCATTATTAAGTGTTATTCAAGGAAGCTTTAACATTTTTTGAGAAAATATTTATCTTTTATTAATCTTATTTAGTTATTACATGCCTAAACAGGAGCCCCTAGTGGCACAGCATAGATAGCCCATCGAGTAGCTTTGTGCTTAACTTCAAACAAACAAACCAAAATGGGAAAAAATTACATCTTATTACGAAATTACCTTGTTTATATCTATATGAATTTAATCAGAAGTTATACAATTTGTTATGATTTTATATACTTTAAATTGTTTTAAAAAGATAACAAGCGTTTAGAGCATTTTTAACTTTTTATGATTCTATATATTGAAATTCTATTCTCTTTTCATAATCTTAATTGCACTTTTAAATGTTAATGTTTCCGGGCTGAAGAGTAGTTAAATCTACAAAACCGGTTCTCTGAAAAATATTTAATTTTAAACAATTTTGCAAGTCGAAAGGGAGAATAAAACGAGTTGTTGCATGGATAAATCTGGAAGTTATTCTGTGTACTATAATATGCACAAGAATTAAAATTTGACTTGTTAACTTATATGTATATACATAAATCAATAGTTCTAAAGCCATCAAATACATTAATCGTAAATAGGCGATTTTTTTAATCACCACTATAAAACAATAATGATAAAATTAATATAAGTTAAAACCATTACAAAGAGACTCAAAAGTCAAAAATTTATTTTTCCATGATTAGTCTTTGTTGTAATCATTAAAACTCATAACGGATAATTTCGGTGGCCATAGCACCCATACGCATTGGGGATATTCCGTCTATCAGACAAGATCCAGACGCCGATGTCAAACTAGTCAGCAGCTAAAGAAAATAAGTTAAGAGTTTGGAGTTGAGTACTTGAACCCGTCTCAGCTCCTACTGCCTTTCGCTGTTCTACAGCCAGTTGTGGGAAGGCAATTACCCTTAATATTTAGATACAACCTTAAAGTAGAAAGAAATTACCATAAATTAATAAATATAAATTATATTAAAAAGTAAACTGTCGATTACAGAAACTACTTTGTGGAGAATATAGGGATCGTTAGTTACTCAATGTCATCCTTGGCTTCTAAGTAACTAACCTTAAAACATTTGGGTATTCTGTTCTGTATACAGGGACGGAAAGACCAACTTCAGGTAGCTGGGCTTGTCTCAGCTCACCTGATTTATACTTGAACACATTTTCAAGAGAAAGGGAGGAGAACGGGAAATTAAGAACTATTAAGCTAAGGGTTTTAGTTCTGTTTAACACCATTTTGTAATTATTAAATAAAAGGGTGGAGATTGGGAGTCTTGTAGAAATATAGGGTGGTCTGTTTCTACTATGAGAATATTTTGGCCTTTTTGTACATCTCATAAAAGGGTGGAGGTTGGGAGTTTTACATTGTAGAAAGTTAGGGTGGTTTATTTCTACTTTAAGGTTGTATCTAAATATTAAGGGTAACTGCCTTCCCACAACTGGCTGCAGACAGCGAAAGGCAGTAGGAGTTGAGATGTTGTGGGTCCAAGTACTCGGCTCTTAACCCTTAACTGATTTTCCTTAGTTGCTGGCTGGTTTAACATAGGCGTCTGAATCTTGTCTGATAGATGGAATATCCCCTACGCGTTTGGGTGCTATGGCCACAGAAATTATCCGTTATGAGTTTAAATGATGACTGGAAAAATCAAATTTGATTTTTGAGTCTTCTTGTAATGGTTTTGATATGGTTTATACTTATTGCCTACTGAATCTATGGCACATCAGTATTTTGCGTTAAAACAGTGTTCGATATTGTTTTTTTTTAATTTCACGGCAAAACTACACGAAGGCTATCTGCGCTAGCCGTCCCTAATTTAGCAGTGTAAGACTAGAGGGAAATCAGCTAGTTATCCCCACTCACCGCCAACTCTTGGGATACTCTTTTACCAACGAATAGTGGGATTGACAGTTACATTATAACGCACTCGCGGCTGAAAGGACGAGCATGTTTGGTGTGACGGGGATTCGAACCCGCGACCCTCAGTTTGAGAATCGAGCGCCCTAACCACCTGGCCATACCGGGCCGTTCGATATTGAATAAATACATTAGTACATATAGCGAATTTCAAAATTTAACAAACAAAAACTAGCTAAAAGTCGATCTGCGTGCTATCATTCTCAAAATAGTTCTTTTCTGCAAATTGATTCGAACAAAACGATATCTGAAAGGAGATAAAACTTTAGATCATTAGGCCCACATACTGTTGATATAAAAACATAAAGATATGACATTGCCGGTAAAAATCCAATGTTTTCATCAACCTCCCAACTCTCAGTTGGTTTGGAAATGTGAAATATTTTTTTTTTTGGTATTTATTATTGGCACTACTTTATTCCATTATAACATCCTATTCACTACAGACGCTGAGCAATTGCATCCAAATTCCGTAAATGATTCTGTGTCAGCTTGCAGGGAGACAAAGCCAAATAAGACGAATGGCGTGAACGGGAGATGATTTTCTGTGAGCTTTGGGGTAATGATAGCTATTTACAAACCATTTTATACGCTTAAAACGATTTCTAGCATTTCCGGTATTGCTTCCAATCTCTGCTACGATAAAACGAGTTATATATAAATTTCTTAATCGACTCCACGAAAATGCTATGAAGGTTAACCACTTTCTGAAGATGCACTTCCACGTTGAAACTTCAAAAGATGGAAGTTTCTCTTCTTTAACGTTCTCTAGGAGGAGCGCGTGACTTCGTGATGCAAGTTCGTGCGCTATCTTCAACGGTAATAGTCATATAATTTAAGGACTGCAAGTTATTTGGCGAGCGCTTAGGCGGACGATTACGACAGCCCTACAATCAAACTATTATATTCCTGTCTCGCAACAAAATTACGGTCTTTATGAGGAGTAAGACGTATTGCAACCTTTAGCATCTTTGAAGTTTTTTTTATTTGAGTAAATTATTTTTCTGCAAGTTCTATCAAAACAGACGACAGTTTTACAGCATCGACAAATTTAGTTATTCACACATACAAAGTCATTTTTTTAGAAGAATAAAATAAAAAAATAAACATATTAACATAAATGTTGATGAAGATACGAAAACAAAAGATTCAAAAAATTAAAGCGGTTAATCAAAACTCGCTCAGAGAAGCTAGGCTGTACTAAGCTACAATTTCATTCCGCTGAGTGGCGCTCATTGCAACTTTAAACTCCGTTAAAAAGTTGCATATCAGTAACGTCAATAACATACTATGATAACCTATATAAATGTATTATCTTAGGTCTGTTAAACAAATGGATAATATTTGAAACGAAATAAACTAAATAATAAAAAATAGAACAGAAATTATGACGTGAGGTAACTTTTAACCAATGATCTACGATATTGATGAAATCTCTATTTTTATTTTTATTTCACATGCAATTTCAAGTGACTCGCGTCTCAGTATACACGTGAAGCTAGATTTATCTTGATCACATTTCATAACAAGGTTTTAAATAGGTTCATTTAATGAACTGTGATATATACAAGCCCTTTAACGATATATTGATAGTATTATCCATCAGAACTCAAGAACATCACTCATAAAGCCAATCTCTGACTCATGAACGACATCGTATCAGAGAAAAATACACGGAAAAGCTTTTTGGCTATATCCTTGTCTTTCTGTCCTGAGGGGATTGGTTGATATATCTTCCTTCCATTCATGGAGTATGTCACGTTAGGACAACTGTAAACGCTAAAACGTTCGCTACCTCATGTGAATCACGCACGGATGTATAAAATTGAGAGAGTTTATCTATATTGGAGGCGACGAGAGCGTGTGTAAGAGAAATGTTTTACTTTCTTGTTTAAAAATTATGTTAGGCTTACTTCTTTACACAATTTTATGTACCCTAACCGTTTTAGGTTTTGTCGTAATAATTTGCCTCATAAACTAAGGTGAAATGTAAGCACATTCTACAACTTAATGATGAATAAAACAAAAAAGAAACAAAAATGTTCACCAAGTGAAAAGATTTTTGATCGAGTTAATAATTTAGTTAATATAAAAAGTAAACCAATTTTCTTTTCATATGATATCTAAGATAAATATAGTTTGAAGTAACGTAGGGAATTAGAGAAATACTTTTACTGTTTATACCTTACTACTGCTACAGTGTGTTACTTTAAGATATTTTAAAACACTATATGAGTATAATAAAATGTACTGACGTAGCTATAGGCAGACGATTACATGCTCACCATATATATTGTTGCGTCAGCGAAGTCACGTGACTAGTATCACGCCACGTTTTCTAGAAATATCCTGTTCCTTCAAGAATGCCCTAGCATTTACTAGATATGTGTTAGTCTTGTATATATATAAAACGGTC
>NW_013665639.1:1626620-1631050 GCF_000517525.1 Limulus polyphemus | reverse complement strand
TCTAAAGAGGTCATAATTTCATTATATAGGTCACTGGTTAAGCCACATATGGAGTATTGTGTCCAATTTTGGGCTCCGTATCTTAGGAAAGACATTGAATTATTGAAAAAGATTCAGAGGAGGGCTATTAGAATGGTGCCCGGGAAGGAGGGGTTGTCATACGAGAGAGGTTAAGATGTCTCAAATTGTTTTCTTTTGAAAAGAGATTAAGTGGAAACCTGATTGAAGTGATTAAGATTGTCAAGGGAATTAATAGCCTTGATGCATCATATATTTTAATACTAAATGGTGAGAATGATAGGACTAGGGGCCACAAATATAGATTTTGGCAAGGTAGGAGTCATCTTCAGCTATGAGTTTTATTTTTCTAACAGGGTGATTGGTCTTCGGAACGAGTTGCCTTTGGATGTTGTGGAGGCACTAAATGTGAGTTTAATAGAAAGCTTGATAACTATATGAATGATAAGAGCTGGCCTTGAGGTTTTTTATTTAATAGTTTTAGTTTAGTTTAGAGGGTGAGACAGCCTAGATGGACCAATAGGTCCCTTGTTGTTTCTAAACATTATACTATGTTATATTTTGATTCAGTTTATGACTTCATGAAACTTTTCAATTCAAAAATGTTTCAAAAATAAGAACTTGATTTAGAAAAAAATGCAGGCTCGCAAATAAATTGAACATGTAAAACTTCAACGAGGCACTCTAAACCCTTAACTCCTTTAAATGGTCAGTGATAATTCGACAATCCAGAAGCACGAAATATGCTTTTCACTACGTACATAAATTGTTCTTTATAAACAGGAAAAATACAGCAGATAAAGCACAGTATCATTATGCTCGTTTTCCCCCTGGCTCAGCGGTAAGTTTAAAGCTTATAGATTTAAAAAATTGGGGCTCGATACCCACTATGGGCACAGTGCAGATAGTTCATTGTGAAACTTTGCGCTTAAACACAATCTGTCAACTACACTCATATATTATCGTTTGCGCCATCTGTTGACAGGTTTAATTAACATTCAAATTAAACTATTTTACTTCGGGAAGCCCCTCCCTCTCCTCCCCCTGTGGCTCAGCGTAAGAATGAAGGCTTATTATAACGCTAAAAACCTGGTATGACACTCGAAGTCAGCACAACACAGATAGCCCATCGTGAATTTTTTTCTTAACAACAAATAAACATATTTCGGGAAAGACAAACAACAGAGTACCTTTATCAAGTTACTATTTGTTCATATCCAAACTGCTTAGGCTTCACAAACGAAGGTTGACTTGTTTTTCGTGCACTTTATAGATTTGCTCTTTTTTTTTCTCATTTGTGTTACAAAGGCATTATAACTTTTAAATAGAAAGAACTGAATGAAGGACAATTTTTTGAAAACCATACGATAATTATAAATGACCCTTTGAGAGTATGTTTAACGCACTTCAGTCTAAACCAGTTTTAAACGTAGTTTTCTAAGGAGCCATCAAAATGGCGATTTAATCAAAACCATGCATCCTATATGCTATTTTATAATAGATATTCTGAAATTTTGTTAGGCGTAATTTTGTAACTACTTTTTTATGCTGTTTTTGAAACAACTTTACAGAGGCAGAATGGTTATATCGTGTTAGATTGCTTTTTTTGGAATTGGTTAACTGGGCAAGGTGGCGCCACAAGCTGAGTTAAAGAGTTAGACCATTAGCTTATCGTCCGTCCTTCAGCAATGTATCAGTAGATCTATCAGACAGTTAGTTACATATATTTAACATTGGCTTCCAAGATATTTCCCCGTTCATCAAGATTCTTACCGGCAGGTGGCGGGAAGGGCGTGGCAGTCACACTTAAACGATGAATGATGAGTAAGAAATGTTATGTTTTGCATCTCAGGGGCACGTGAGCAAGTATTGAGAGGTTCTTTAGGTGTCAAAGTTCACAGAGTGTGACTTACTGATTAGCACCCAACGCCGTGATGGCCCCACCCCTCTCAACAGACAGCTTTCCCTTGTTGGCATCAAGGGCTAGACCCTACCCTGCAATTACGAGTAGACAATGCGTGACTTAACGCACACAAGCGCTGTACAGGGACAAAAGTTTCTCTTACTCTCAGGAATGAAACATTAATCTGACTGAGATGCAAATAAAAATAATACGACTCTCCCCTCCCGCCTCAAACTCCAGAAGAACACTCCCTGGAGTGGTTAAAAACCAAAGTAGGCTAATTCTTTATTAATGGTCCTAAATGGTGCCCCTCGTGTTAGACCTGTTCCAGCAATTCCAAAGTCTTTAACAGGAAAGATAATGTGAGTAATCATATAGAAATCTATCTGTTCATACATATAAAAAGAACCACGTGAACCAACTACAGGTTTCAAATTAGGCAATGACACTTTATAAAACGCTAGCCTGAGGGAGAGGAACAGGTTCATTGTTGGCGTGATCACAAACCATGAAGAATGAATTTAATATGTTATTTGTCTTGGTATATTATTTTTTCTATACTTGCTCGAGTATTCTTTGTGTTTTTTAAATACGTTGTTTAACTAATACAGCTAAGATGGTTTTTTCTAATGTTTAAACTGAATTGAGCGAAAAACTAGGTAATTTATCGATTCTCATGTTTGAACATAGAGGAACTTTGGAAAAAAAAATAGATTGTCATTGATGACAACGCATCTATTACCAGATGCACAAATTTCACGTGAGCTTACGTTCAACACTGTGGCTTTTTGGATCATAGTGCTATTTCTAGCCTGCTGTTTATAAAACTCGATCATGTATTTTGTGCAATGGGTTTAAATTGAAGAAATGTGTTTTAATAATTACTGCTTCAGTTATAATATGCACGTCACACAAAATTAGGTTTTTAACTAATAGGTGTAAAGGTCAGTCAGGACTTTGGGCCTTGTATAAAAAAAGTAATCAGCAGCGACGAATGCTCACCTGGTGTTCTTTAGTTATCATTATTATTATCAATGTTATTAGCTCAAGAAACTCTTAATTGGAGACTAAGCAATGCACATTCTTTGGAGCTCCAACCAAAAGTATTTAAAAATTTCAAACTTTAATTTTTTTATCGATATATAGATGGCTATACGTTGGACTATTAGTTATGCTTTGACGACAGTGGAAAGTTGTACGTGGGCCCGGCATGACCAGATGGTTAGGGCGCTCTACTCTAAATCTGAGGGTCGCGAGTTCGAATCCCCATTCCACCAAACATGCTCATGGGAGCGTTATAATTTTATGGTCAATCCCATTATTCGTTGGTAAAAGAGTAGCCTAAGAGTTGGCGGTGGGTGGTGATGACTAGCTACCTTCCCTTTGGCCTTTCTCTGCTAATTTAGGGACGGCTAGCGCAGATATTCCTCGTGTAGCTTTGCGCGAAATTCAAAAACAAACAAGCATGTTGTACATCCCTTGGTAATGTAAAGAACAATAACTTTGTAAAAAAAGAACATCCGAAAGAGGATGAATATGCTCTACGTTTTCTGCTTAGACTGTTTAGCAGAATTTGAGCTCTGAGCTTGATTTCAGATGTGAACAGTAAACGCAGATTGTATTGTACAGAAAAGACAAAAAAAAAAAAAACTCTTTCTAGAGAAATAAGACCATTCGAAGCCTTTTGTTGAAGTGTTGACGTCCGTTCTGTGCTATTAACATAAGTTTGTAAATATGTTGATGAAATGTTTTTAGTCATTAAACCTTTAAGACTGACGTGAAGCTGGTGAGGTCTTTCTGAGGATACACACATTATTCAACATACAACCAGCTACATCTATGATCTGCTGCATTATAACCGCATATATGATAAAAACAGGATACTACGTACACGTTAACATAAGATATTCTCTGGAAATTGGTTATGAAGTCTGTGTAATCAACTGACTTTTCATAGTTTTGTTTATACCAGCTATACCATGTCAAAATATAAAACTATGAAACATTTTCAAGAGCTTTGTCTTTCTTTCGTGATCCCATCTGGCAATAGTTTCACAAGATCTGCCTTTGGAAGAGGAGAAAGGTGGTTACAAATGCTACCGTTTTCCTATGAAAAATGCCCCGATGACTCAGTGGTAAATGTGAGGGCTTATAACACCTAAAGGTGGGTTTCGATACCCGTCTTGGGCAGAACACTTAACAACAAACACAATATTTCCGCTGAAGAAATTAGGCTATATATATATATATATATATATACTATATATAATTACAAAGTTGTCATATACAACTGTTTTTAATCATGAAATAACGATGATTTTACCGAATCTAGAGAAGCATCTTTTTTGTTGTTGTTGCTAAAATGAAATATTATAATATGACATGAGAATGTATATTCCAGGTTTTTTATTTTAGATATGAAGTATTAAAACTTCAAGTTAGTTTCTGCTGATGGTTACAACACTAAAAAGTGGACTCTGTGCTACTAAACCGGTATCTATGCACAAAG
>NW_013665639.1:1603838-1626201 GCF_000517525.1 Limulus polyphemus | reverse complement strand
GTAGTTAAGCACAAAGCTACACAATGGGCTATCTGTGCTCTGCCCACCACGTGTATCGAAACCCGATTTCTAGCGTTGTAAGTCCGCAGACATGCCGCTGTGCCACTGGAGGGGGGGTAATTTGGTTGTATTATTTGCATTGATAGATATAAATTTTTTGTTATTCAATCACTATAATTTAATTTTCATAGAACCCTTATTTGCACGCTGCTTAAAAACTTCCTCCGCTTTTGCGTCCTGGATTTATTCTATGATTTAATACAGAATTCACTTCCTTCTCAAGTACCCACACTACAAAACGATGCTATTAAGCATGTCGTTTAATCTTTCATTAGTTATTTTAACTAGAAATAACTAGAAGAAGAATTATTTTGGCTGAAAACTCTTCTAGAGAAATCAACACAGAAGTTTCTGAACTGAACAATAATTGATCTTCAATAAAAAAAATAGATAAGCATGTATATAACTATGTTTACGTATGTGACTGTAGCATGAAAATAACGTGTAGATGTTCTGTATATAACATCGTATCTTTGCTATAAAACTTAACCACTTATCTTGTTCATGATAGAATACGTAGAATTATCCCAATTTGTTTGCTTCGGATATTCACGAAAAGCTACACACGGGATGTCTGCATTAGCTGTCTAATTTTGAACTGATAGACAAGAGGGAAGGCTGCTAGTTAACAGCACTTACCGCCAATTCTTGGACTATTCTAATCGATTAGTGGGATTTGCCTGTTACTCTTGTAAGACACCCACGACCGAAAGTGCGATTTTACGGCAGCTGGACTCTCTGATTGACAGTCCGGCATTCTAACAGCGAACTCGGTCAAACTAGGTTCAACAGACGTAAGTTTTTGGTTTTAAATGAATTCACTTTGATAAGAATTTACATTCAGCACAAACGTGATATTCTTGATAATATATCCTCTATAGTAATTCACAGTTTAAACGTCAGACTTTTTAGACTAGCAGTGACTGGAATAATTCCCACACCATTCGTGCCAAGTGTTATTTTTTACTTTTTTCTGAATAAAACACAAAAAGTAATTAGCAAGCTGTTTTAAGTTTCACATTTCAATCGCGTTTTCTTAATTTACAAAAACAAAAATAAACATAATTTATGTGCGGATATCTTTTATTCGCCATATTCTGGCGAGGAAAAAAATGTTCAAGCATAATATATTTTCTATTTTGTCCTGCTCTTATTTGCGTGGGTTAGACCCAGTTAAGTGATCCTATAACATGGTTTGTTTGTTTGTTAGAATTTAAGCACAAAGGTACACAATGGGCTATGTGTTTTCTGCCCACCACGGGTATCGAAACCAGGTTTCTAACGTTGTAAGTCCGCAGACATACCGCTGTGGCACTGGGGGCGCCTATAGCATGGATTAGGCCGAAAACAAAAATATAGATCAAGTCCTTATTAATTTTAATATTTTTCTATTTGTTAATGTTTTTTTCTCTAATCATTACATATCATATGCTATACTGAAATCACTGATACTCTATTACAAGTAAATATAAATTAATTTTTAGTAATACTGCTTTCTGTCTTCCACTGTTTTTCCTATACTGTTTTTACTATACTAAAGTCAGTAACACCATGTTAAACGTAAAGATAAGTCTATTTGTAGCAATGCTATTTATTTCATGTCTTCCACTGTAAAACATTTTGCTGACTGTATCTGTGGCCCAGAACATAATTCTCTATGAATGATCAATTTGTAGAGAAAAATATAGCGACATTTTGTTTTCAAATTTTTCTGGACAATTTCAAATTCATCAATAAATGTACAATGTTTAAGATAAGCAAGTAATTCTTTTGGCTCGCTAAGAAACTAAAACACCGAAACGTTGTCACATCTTTCAGTTTAAGAGCGTAATACGGTAACCATTTGTTCGCAGACCTAGCCGCTAAAGCCGTAAACTACATCACCCTCTCCACTACACCAAGCACTACTAGATAACCTAATCCTTATTGGACAAAACAGACTGGGTATTTGAGCTTTTAGGACTATCTTAAGAAACATGGAGGCTGCAATATTAAAAGTTAATAGATAAGTCTAACTCGAAAAAAATAGCATCATCGCCCTTTCTGGTGATAACTTAAAGCTTTATATAGAGAGCTACGCACATATGTTAAACCAGTCCCTTGGATGAAACTAGGCTTAACCATCACCCTGCATCTGGACAGTTTACCATAATCACTCGATGAGAATAACCATTACACTGCTTTGAACTTGTTTTCACCACCAGAGGGCTTGCAAAAGCAACACCCATTTGGTTAGATAGTTTTGTCATGAAATGTTTGTTTGCTTTAAACTCGTACTTATTGATCTAAGGACATTAATTATTCCCCGCCAAGTGATTATCGAACAAAAACTTTTCTGTTCATTAGAAAAAAATAAGAAAGAATATTTATCATATGTTAACGTGATACTCTTTTTACATAATTGTATTTCACAATACTTGACTTATTAAGCTATATTCAGGTTTTTTCTCTAGGTTCTAAGCTTCAGGAATCAAGTATATAGGTCTCAAAATACATAATGACATTAGAAAACTCCTATGTGATCAGAATCATATATTACTGTGGTTTCCGAAAAATAAACACTTCGTTTTTCCTGCAGTCATTTAATCGAGAGTGGAATTAGAGGGCTGAGTTCATAATTATACCTATGTACACGATATCGTTGGACGATCTTATTTCAGACGTGAGTGCCTCAGGGTTAGTAATACTGTTAAACTTGTTCTCTCACAAGGACTTAGATAAAGACTGCTCAATAAATCATTCAAAATATGGTCGGAGAGATACACAGAAATATATTTCATCTACTCGTCAACGTTACTTAAACCGCTAACAAACGAGGGTCTTCAACTACACTAAATGATGAACACACAGCTACGGAATATTTGAATTCTAACAGCACCCAATAAGGCAATCATATCTTTTGTGTGACATAAGAAATATGTTAACTATTCAGTTATATACTGCTCTGACTTGAAGTACTCGATCACATTTTAAATCGGCCTATTTCGAGTTTCAAATATTAAAAACTTTTTGAACGAGTTTATAAAAAATCAGTTTACTCCTAATATAAAACCTATAAAGCTAGTAGAATAAAATCTAAATTTAAATATGTATATATATATTTAATATAATGGCGACGACCATCACGATGAAACCGTTGGTCAACATTTTATTTTGTATGCTTTGGCTAAAAAGTTTTGTTTTAACGATGATCAACATCAATACATTTACCTGAGATGGTAAATATTTCTCTTTCTGATGCGAATTACCACCATCAGGTGCGTGAACTGGCTGACAGTTGTGCGATGATGGTCCATTAGATGCTTTTCCTCTCATGGTAATTTTCATGGCAACTAACTTGTTCCGTGTCTTTAGTAACACGATCGTGAAAGTTGACCTTGTATTTATTTTTTTCCTTACTATAACCATTCCAACAGCTGTATTATAGCCAATGTTTTCCTTATCATGATAATAATTTGTCAAAGGTGTTCTTTAATGCTTTCTACGTGTCTTAGCCTATCAAACAGTGGCAATGTATTTTTAATAAAAAGAGTTCAGCTGACTTACAAAATATTTTTTACCCTTCCATCAGAAGTTATATGCTGCTTTTAGGTAGCGACTTGATCCTTCCATGTCATCTCGCATTTATTACATCTTTTATGGTACAAAGAAATTTCAAGGGGTGGTATAAGGTTATGTAAGAACAGTTATGGAAGATAAAAACAAGTGGAGCCACTAACAGTTTCGCTGCTAGTAAAAGACAGTTTGACTGTGCCTAAAATGCTTGCCAACTGCATGCTTAGGATGAATAAATGACGTTGCAAAATAAAATAGTTGCTGTTAATACTTAAGACCATAGAAATATCTTTAAGAAAAAAAAACCCACTAAGATGTAAGATTTCTATAAAATATTAATTTGCAAAAGCTTTTATAGGATTTAAAGCTTTTAGAAGGTATTAAACCTCGAAAGCTTGGTTTCTTTGAGCCAATAATGCAACTTGAGATAAAGAAAGGAAGAGAGTGGAATTAATCATTTCAGGGAAACTTTTCTTGTCCAGAAGATCATTTATGAAAATAATAAGAAAACTAATTCAAGACCATTTCACTGGGCTAAACTTTCAAGTTATATTTTTATATCAATAAACGGACATATTCTGAAGCTTGTATATAAAAAAAAAAGACATTAGAATATACGTATGGACACAATAAATGGGGTTTTCTTACAGATTAACTAGTTAAATATTTAATAGACATTATTGATGAATAAAAGTATACAAACACGCCAATGATATAGGCGTGGTTATATACTTTTATTTATAACTGTTTGTTTGTTGTTAAGCACAAAGATGCACAATGAGTTATCTGTGCTTTGGCCACTGGGAGTATCGAAATCCAATTTTTAGTTACCACGCTGAGCCATCAGGGGATTATATTTATGAAACAAATGTATTTCATACCTATAAGAATGGAGATGTTTAGGCTTAGTAGTCCTTTTTTAGTTAAATAAAAACAAATATTATTGTTTTTTGAAAAACATTAAATAATATTTAATTTCTAAATCTCAGATTGTTACTGATTTAACAAAATATTCTTGGATTAAAGTCTGTGAATTAATTATTCATATTTCGACAATTTTTCGCTATTTAAGATTTAAGTAATAAAAAATCCAAGTTTCTTTCTAAAGATGTCACAACAGATTGATTAAATTCTAATCCATTATGAGGATCAAAACAAAAGAGTTTGGGTTAGTTGTTACTAAACACAGAGATACACAATGGGCTTTCTGTGTTCTGCCAATCACGGGTATCGAAACCTGAATGTTGGCGTCTTAACCCTGCAGACTTGCCACTGAGCCACTGGTGGGTAGGTAGCAAAAGAGGCTTCTAAAACAAACAAACACACAACGAGAGAGAAAAACCAACAACAGTCAGTAAATTCTTAACACGTGTTTCTTTGAAAAGTCGTTTGTATTCTCTAGTGGGGAGATCAGTGATAAGTTTACGCTACAAATCCGTAATTCGATTCCCCGCCGTGTGTATAGTGCATTTGGCCCATTGTACTAAAAAACAACAACAAATAAACAAACTATTTACTGTTCAAAAAGTTCTACGAGCTTACCTCTGTTTAATGTGTATCCAAAAACGTTCTCATCTCCTTCAGGGGTACAATTCCAACGTTCGTTTTGAAACTGCTGTTGACACTCCAAAATGCCACGCCGAATTCCGACGATGACGGCGTTCATGGAAGAAGGTTGTTCCTCGCATACATCCTTCTGTTTGGTCACCAGCCCAGGAACGCTGGAACAGATAGATGAACCTGGGTGAGCTGGTTGGTCAGACCTTGGACTGTCGTAATTCTTGGGTCCATCGGAGGGCACCGACGCTCCCAACATTCCTAGATACCTGTAATCACCAGGAAAAAACTAACAGAGTGTAATTTACTTTATAAGTTCACAACTTTCATTTGTTGTTCAGGTTTTAAGATTGTACTTAGTATGTACTATAAATATTCCTAAGCATGTTACAAATGAGAAACCCTGAAGTCAACATTCTTTCATACACAAAAGCTAATCTCATGTATACATTGCAAACGAATATAATCACCATATCTAATCAATTAATGTATCGAACAAAAATATAGATCTGACTATGGGAGAAAGATCAGGGTTAAGTGACTAACTCGTTACTTACTTAGCTATGTCGCTTTCCACGTAAAAAAAATTAGGAAGGGAAATACGCTTTACTTGTTAGTTCAAGATATGCAAAATCTCTTTATGTTTATCGTAGTAATCTTATTTTCTAAACTTTATTTATTGTACTATATTACTGGAATCAATATCCCACGAAGATGTAAAGAAGAAGAAGAGGAACTTGATATTTGTATTATAGTTAGATTTGCCACAACTGTGTCCCCAGGGGCTCAGCGGTAAGCGTGAGGGCTTATAACGCTCAAAATCGGTTTTCGATACCCTCAATGGGCGGCGCATAGATAACCCCTTGATGTAACTTTGTGCTTAACAATACAAACACAATTGTAGTCAATAGAAATAAGAATGAACTTATGAGCAGGACTCCTCTCTCTGTATGTACATGAAGTAAAAAAATCAAAAGGTCATTAAAATACAATAGCTTAAGATAGGATATAGTGCTATGCAATATTTCGAAGCTACGGCTTTTGCAAAGTGAAAGAAAGAAATATATGTCATACGAAATTATTTATAATAAAATAGTACATTTATCAATGATTCAGTACCTAGTTATTAGGTGTATTTTGGTTCACTTATAAAATGTGACAAATACTCAAGTAACACGATGAAAATAATTTAGTCATCATTTATTCACGCAGTACTCCTTATTAACAATGTTGCCCTGCTATATCAGAACGTATGTACCAGCCAATAATGAAATCATTTTAAAGCTACTTTTAACTTAATAGTTAAGCTACCTATCAATTTGCTTGGCAATGTTTTCCGAAAACTATGAAACAACTAGAGCTTCTTGTAATGTTTACTACGTGTACAATAGAATACCACCTATTTTTAGTTCGTATATTATGCTTAGAATGAAAATCTTAACTATTGTGAAATTACAGTATTAACAATAATATCCTTAACTCTTATCTGATGGTTCTTCTTTTGGTTCACTAGATGTTGAACATCTGTTTTATATAAACAATGGACGAAGTCATTAACTAAGTCGAATCTGTCTCATCAGCCAATTTTCGATAGCAAAGTCAGTTAGCACTATCGATTGAATACGTGTTTTTTTTTTGCTTTTTTATTATAAAGGCACCAACTAAATAATCGGATTGTATCCTATAGTAACTTATAGAATCTTATAGAATCGTATTAACTATTTTATTTTCAGCTTTTATTTTAAGGCAAATAGAAATGAGATGTGATGATGTTGGTCTCTTTTTTTCTTAAATTGAGAATGAAGTGTACACTTTTCTTAGCCTATTTTAACCACTTCATACACGCCACTGTCAACTGAACATTTTTTTTGTTATAGTTGATCTTCATGATAAGTGCCACGATAGAAACTGTAGAGTGTTCTTAGTTCAGCATACCACTTAACTTGTGACTCAGTAAAATGTACATATTTCTTAGCGCAGCTCACCCACCATATATATATATATATATATGTTTGTGTATCATTTGGAACTGAATAAATATCCTAATCTGGCTGACACACCAAATATGTGTCACTATTTCGTGGTTTCGATTTTCTGTGAGTAAATATTTGACCATGCACATTATGCATGCAAATTGTGTATGTTTTAAACTTAACGTTATACATATATACTAAAGAGGCTGCTACAGGTACATAACACACGAATTTAATTAAAAGCTGACTAAAACGGCATAAAAAGGTACTTATTTCTCCAACAGAATCAAATATAGGAACCAAACAAGCGACTTGTAGAAAAACCGTACCATGAGTTCGATATTTTAATTTTATATCATATATGTTCTTATGTACACAGTATATAGAATATCACATTTATAATAAAATATCTTTTCTGTTTCAAAGAAAATTCAGAGGAACACAGTACAAAATATCTCATAAAACGGTGTCATTATTTTTGTTTAATACTGTTTTATCCAGTTCATGAACTGTCAGTAATAATTTATGTAAGCTTTTATTCTATTTTTCAAAAGAGTTTAAAAGTATTGAGTTGTCTGAATGATTTTCACATCTGCTTTTGTTTGTTTTGTGGCTGTTAAACGAAAAGTTACACAATGAGCTATTTGCGCTGTATACACCGAAGGAATCGAACTATGTATCTGAGCATTACAAGCTCTCAAACTTACTCCTTTTTACCGAGAACCATCTGATTTTAAACATAAAGTCTGATAACGTTAGCCATATAATGACGACTTACTTATGTTGCTGTTAGTTAATGCGTTTCTAAAAAACTATAAGTACAGTAAAATACTGTATTTAAATAAATACAACGACTATCGTCTTAAGTATTTTTTATTAACGTTTATAATACGTGTACATGTTATTTTGTGATAAGGACAAATATTGAGATATAACTTACGTATTTTCTGAAAGATAAAAGCTAGAATTGCAGTGGAAACACTCTGAGCATATGTTATAGAAAAGTAACAGACTTTCGTCATTTGTATAAAGGATTGATACATTTGTTAGATTAAAACACGATAATGTAGTAGGTTTAAAAACTTATCATTTATAAGAATGATAAATGTGTATGGTTAATACTTCCAGAATATTTTTATTTATACAAAGGTTTGTTTGAAGTTAAGCATAAAGCTACACAATGGGCTATCTATGCTCTGCCCACCACGGGTATCGAAACCCGGTTTCTAGCGTTGTAAGTCCGCAGACATACCGCTGTGCCACTGGGGGCTTATATGAAGGAATGATAAATTTTGTAGTTTAATCCACCGAGCAAATTCCGTTTTTTATATAAAATAATTGTGATTTGTCAGACGTTGATATATCCAACCGATATTTGTTAACACATAATTACTAATTTGTAGTTTAACATACTCAAGATAATGTTGTTTATAAAAAAAAGTACAAATTTGTAGGTTCAAAAAAGAGAGTGCATTATATTTTTGTGCAAGGAAATGACGACTTTGTTGACTCAACACACACACACATACACACAGTACACATTTGTGTTTTTACAAAAACATTGATAAATTTGGAGATTAAGTTAGGATAGCACACTTTTATTTATAAATAAAGAATGATGAATTCGTGGGCTTAACGTATTCATTACATATTTTGCTTGTACAAAAACATCGATAAATTTGTAGATTTAATACAAAGAGCACGTTTTTATTTATAAGTAAATTAATGACGAATTCGTGGTGTTAACACAATCATTACACATATTTGTTTGCACAAAAAATATTGGTAAATATTTACGTTTGATAAAAGGTCCACATTTTTATTTATAAGTAAAGAAATTATGAATTATATTTACATTTCTATTTGTACGAAAAAAAAGAACTGGTAAATTTGTAGATTTAATACAAAGAGTGCATTTTTATTTATAAGTAAAGAGATTTAGATTTTGTGGTCTTAACACACACACACACACATAGTACACATTTCTATTTGTACAAAAACATTGACAAATTTATGATTTAATAAACAGTTCACAGTTTTTGTTATAATCAAATAATTGGCGAATTTGTGGGCTAAACCCATCTAGTACACATTTCTATTTGTACAACAACATTGATAAATTTGAAGGTAGAACACAGGCAGTACATTTATGTCTATATAAGAATGATAAATGTATACACTTCATAAAGAAAAAATATATGCACGTTTAATATATTTAACACGCTTTTATTTACATAATCAGTTCTGAAATATAGAATATCATAACGACTAAGTGTCATTACAAGATATATTTATAGTAACTGCTTAAAAAACAACTTTTACTTGGCTTCTTTTAGAAGTGCGATTATCGTTGATTCACTTTGCCCGTGTTTCTGAAGTAATCCAATTTATTTTCTTGCAAAAACAAACAAACAGTTTTTATCGTCTTTAGCTGATTTGTTTTTCACCTATAACCTTTTTCGGAATAACTTATTACGATAATTATTTGACAAAGATGAAAAGCAACAGTTAAGTAATAAGAATGCAAAACCAACCGCATGCTACTGCATACAAGCAGTACAACTTTTACTATTTGTTTTTGTAGTTGTTAGGAGTACCGTTTGTATCTCTTTGAAAAGAATTCTATATATATATTCAAAATATGAAGAATTAAAAAATATCTATAAAATAACGATAGTTTTGCGTACGTTTTCAACGAAATTCAAAAGGCTTTTACTAACGATCGATTTTATCAGTGATCGAGGGTGTTGTTCATAATTTTTAATCTCTTTCATTGAAGACTTGAGAATTAATCATGCATGGGAAAATATGCCAGTAAAAGAAGTGAGACATCCTTAGAATGGCTGTCACTTGCAATTCTTCAACCAAATACATGCATAAAATAATTAACTCAGCAATTCTTACAATTTGTCTACGTTTTAAGTATAACTCTACTGACTGGTTATGTGTTGCTTCATACTGAAGAAATTAGGAATCAATCTCTCATTACGAGGAAAGAAGTAGATGTCTACTTAAGCGCCCCCTCGTGATACACTTGAATATTCAACACCAGCACAGAACGTGATATAAGCTCAACAATTCTTTTCCCAACTAGTATATTAGTATGCATGAGGAGTTCTTAGATCAGAATTGATCTTTAAGCCCTACATAGGAAAGTCCGGGGTTGTCAGGGCGTGACTGTTTACGACATGAAATTAGCAGCCCATCATAAGACAATAAATAGTACTAGTGAGCAGCGGGAACTGGTTCTTTCTTCGTATTTCCTTTTATTTCCTCTGAAGAATACAGATCACAGTTTTGGGTCATACTAGTTACATGCTGTCAAGTGAACTCTGGGTACGAGATTTTTTAAACTCGTACCAGGTAAAGCTTGTTAGCAACTTGTCTCAAATTATATACGTCAACATGCACGCCAGCACGTGTTGTACACTGTTCGATTGGTTTTCTTCCAGTTCATAGTGCGTGCGTACATAAGTTCGTAATTATCAAAATAACACGGGAGTTCATACTTACTGAAGATGCTTTAACCACAAGTATATCAAAACATCCCATTTCTTAGACTCTTCTGTGGGATTAATATATTCATATTTTTATATAGAACAATGATAAATGCGCAAGTTTAATATATTTAGCACGCTTGTATTTACATAATCAATTTTGAGGGTTATCAGATGCAGAATATAGACTAACATAACAAGTAGGTGTTGTTTCAAAATATATTTCTAGTAACTGCTTAAAAACAAGCTTTCTTTGGCTTCTGTTTAGAAGTGCGATTGCTCGCTGATTCAGTCTGCCTGTGTTTCTGAAATAATCCAATTTGTTTTCTTGCAAAAACAAACCTGCTATCTTTATTATCTTTAACTGAATTTTTTTCACCTATACGATATTTTTGGGAATAAATTATTACGATGACTTTGACAAAGATGAAAAGTAACAGATGAGTGGTAACAATGTAGTACCAACCGCACGCTACCATACTTACACAGTAGAACATATACCTTTTTGTAGTTACCAGGAGGACCATATGCAACCCTTTGAAAATAATTCTACATATATTTCAAATATACTATATATATATATAAAAGAAAACTATGAGAGTTTATGGTTTCAAGATACGTCTTTTTTGAATATATATTGAGATTTTGTTTCCAAGGTAACAGGTTTTTGTTCTCTAAGTAACAGAGGAACATTCATTGTAGTGCTTTATATGAGCAGTCATTATTGGAGCGCCATTTGAACAATGATTACGAAATATTAATTATATGCTACATGTGTCGATTTAGTTTAATTTTCTGCTACGTACCAATCAACAAGAGGGCTCTGTGAGAAAAACAAAACAAAAAACTTGTAATACAAGGTTTGCCGTTTCTTCTTATAGGCAATGTAGGTGCTTTTTATGAGTAACTCCAGGTTGTAGGGCTTGCAATCAACAAACTACAATACATAATAAACACTTAAAGTTATCAATCTGAGGTAAGATGATTATATTATGGTGAGAAACTGTATGAACAGTTGACTTCGGTAGAGAGATCATTTAGGAATAAGAATATTCAGCAGTATTTGAAGGCCGTCCTTGTTGAAACGTGGTCGCCTTTATATACAAAAAAAATTATGACTGGTCTATTTATTATTTTTTCATCATTTTGAAGTGTTTGTTCAAAATATGAGTGGTTTATAAACCATTCATTTGAATGATCTGTGTGAAATATCGTGCATGATTGTGTCTCAGAACACTGAATAAATATAATGTTCGTTTTTCCATTCGTCGTTACTGTATATACAAACCGGGTAATGCTGGAAAAACTCTGCACAATCACAGTGGACTGCCGCTCCTATTTTGGAGCGAAAAATCGGGATCATGGTCGTCTCTGATCCTATACGCAGAGGAGTAGTCTGAAGTGAAGAACCACAGTCTTATAGCTAGCAATTCATTAAAAATCGCAAGTTAGACTTGGGGATTGTGCAAGCTGAAAAATGAAATGTCAGTGATATTTTTACATCAGTGTGTGTTATTGAAAAACCTGAGCAACAAATGAGCAAAATGCATCACCGTATTGGATTTCTTCATTTTCCAAATACAGCTTATCATTTTCATCGTCATTATGTGTTCTTCACAGTTTTTTTTCTCTCTTGTGTTGCAAACAAAGCATCACTTGGTATGTTGAGCAACAGAACAGAAAGACCTCAGATATTTAAAAGATTTTCAAGACACAGCTAAATCACTCACGTGTTTTGTAATAATAGCAGTATATGAGACAGTCATAATATTGCTCACAACTAAGTACGAATAAAGAAATTGATTAAAATACGTGTATAACACCGACTGAATTATTTCCCGAAAAAAAGCTATGTAATTGCAATAATCCATTACAAATTTTACTTGATATATTATGTTCGCATGAAGTATAAGGAAACGCTTTCTCGACCAAGCGTGACGTCATTAGATTGGAAATAAGTGCAACACCGTTGTTCTCACCCTTCAATGGGTTTCAATTTTCACTCGGCGGTGTTTGTGTCGGGTGGCGCCTAATAGATAAGGTTTATTATCCAGCTGTCATGGCCTGGCTAAGAAGAGACAAATTTGGCCTGCCGTCGAAGCTACCGGAGCGGAGCCGGTAGAACTCTATCAAGTTTCGGAAGGTTCATGAGCCCTAGAAACCCAGCTGTGAGAAGACGAGGGAGTCACGGGGGCGCTACCGGGACCACCCGCCGACTTGTGCCGCTGTCTTCAGGGCGGCCTTACCGGTAGATAAGAGCGTAATGTTTAACATCGTTAATACTTGCGTCGTGGAAGAAATTACAGTGGAAGTTTCAGCTCACCTTGATTGTTCTACCGTTGGGGAAAGCAACAAAAGATTCGAGGAAAGGATTTTAGAATAAAATGCTTCTCTGCCCAAAACAGTGGGAAAATTGCTCATGTATTCAACGAGAAGAATAAAAACTTGGCCTTCCAGTAGATAGTGGAAGTGAATGGAATCACGGATACATGTTCTTATACATGAAGACAATATAGCATCCAGGCTGCCTGTACTTCCCTAGCCTAGGGCAGGTTTTTACTTCATTTCCACACAATTTTCCTTCACCTTCCACGCACGCAGAAATTCCAATGCTAAGTTTTTATAGCAGGATGCCCTAGAGGCGACGAGGAAAATAATTCACCACGAGGTGGCCAGTGGTCACGTGACCATCGGCCTTGAGAGTGGCGTCTTTTCTTTTTAACTTACTGGTATTCATAAACACAGGTCAGTGGATTGGTGACGTCTGAAAGTCTGTCTGGAGACTTTGCTCATGTTACTGTCGATGCAGACTCTTAACGATTAGAATATTATGCACTGCGAAAAGTTACAGCTAGAAGATTAAAAAAATTCAACTATTCACTCAGTAAATAATTATCCTAGGTCGTTATGTTGGCAGTGATAGGACTGGTGTTTTTTTATGATAATATTTATGGTATGTTTATATCAATTATGACGGCCTCCTAGCTTTCTTAAAAATATACATTTGAATGTGTTTTTATCTACTATTATAGTTTAAATAGAAGCAGGCACTTTAGTTCAGACTTCAGGTAAAATGAAAATGTTATGCACCAATGATTAGCGTGTAAAAAAACTGCCGCTTTAGGTCTGGATCAGCTAAGTTCTGTTCATGAGGTAAAATAGGCCGTCATTGTGAGTTTCGTCACAGTTGATGTAAGTAAAGTGTTTCAGGATTTCATCTTATTTTCAATAATAACTGGACTGGTGAAGCATTATTAAAATAAAATAAAATAAATACACTATTCAAATAAATACAGTTCATAGTATCATTCAAATAGAATGCAGTTCATTACATTATTCAAATAAAATGCAGTTCACAGTATCATTCAAATAAAGTTTATAGCTGTATTAAAAATAAGGTTTTTAGCTTTATTCAAATAAAATCAAGTTTATAGCTTTATTAAAAAATAAAGCTCATAACATTATTGAAGTAAATATAAAGTTCGCGAGATTATTGAAATAAAACTCAAAACTTTAAAACTGGGAATAATTCAGAAAGACTTCCAAGCATTAGTGGCACGACATAACAAGACATGTAAAAATGTTCTGTGATAAAAAAAAGTGGACACAACGAGATTCGAAGGACCTTCCTATTAATGTGTTAACGATCTTTCAGTGTTCACGTGCATACAAAGCACTCACAACCTATATGTCTAACACATAACACAACTTCAAAATATACTTTTGCTTACTAATGCTTAACATTCAGGATCTATCTATGTTATCATATACGTTCTACCATTACGATCTATCAGGATTATTGTGTTCCACCTTCGCGACTTATTTGCGTTATCATACATGTCTCATTATCATGATTTGTCTACGTTATCATTACTTTTTCATCTTCGCGATCTGCATGTATTTTCGGAAACGTACATACGTCTTGTCTTCGTTACCTGTTCCACCCTTAAGATGTCTGTGTTCTCGCTAACCTGTATACCACTCTCACCATTAGCCTGTATTGCGCACATCTTCAAGATCTATATTTCTTCTAGTGCACGTCCTTCCTCAATTCTACCTACGTTAATATATATATGTCTATATACTTTCTACTCTTAAAAACTGTGTTTTCTTGTGAATGTACATCAGTCTGAGTTTTCGATTTGCCTTTGTACTCATAATATGTTAACTTATCCATATGATTTCGCGCTGTTCGCATACGTCTGTCACACTGTAGATGAAATTTAACGATCTCATAGGTGTAACGTGTAACTGATGGGATTTTCTTCGCCGCTTTAGACTTCTATTTCAATAATAAGATGAAGCGTAAATAATTTTTTTTCCGTTTTGATATTATGTGTTTGATAATGCTGCAATTATTCTATTGTGTTATTTAATCTTATGCAACTGTACATGTATAATTGAATTGCGCTTCAAAACACGAGATTAATGCACATGCTTGAGGTCACATGCTTCAATAACCTTATATTATTGTATACGAATGCAATCAACCCAAAATATTTTTTTTAACGTTAACTTCTTCGATTTGGAGACAAATTAGCATGTTAAGATACAGAGAATATAAAAAAATCAAATTGATATATAAGTATTAGTAAAGTGTGTTTAATTAACTGTAATTTTAACTTAAAACAATAACTACATAATTGTTGTAGCGACTGACTAAGGCCTCAGCAAAGAGACCAAAACGTTGTTCACTACAATATTTCGGGCAGATGTTATCAATTGGATGGAGATTCAACGCTTAGTCTGTTCAAATTATTTTTAAAACAAGAAAGTCTGTAGATTGATATTTCTCATCCTAACACAAGATGTTTTTGGGAACAAATGGAGTAACTAACTCTACAAACTTTGGGATTTGTACATTCTTATGAACGTATTCATATAAAACAATCCTCGGGTTCTGGACTTTTTGAAAGAAGAAGAAGAAGAAACAACTGTGGCAATTAATCGTGAATACAATTATTAACTTGCTCGCTCTGAGCTTGAGGTTTATTTAACGAAGTTTTGTAAACGATCCTTTACTTCGGATTTTCTTGTGCAATTCAATTGCATAGTAGTTATCAAACATGTACATACATCTATAAATAAAAAATCCACTTACAATACAACCAATTATGAGAAGCTTAAAAAATACAATCATTTTCTCTCGCATAGATGTTGTAAATGATATTGAATCTTAAAAGGCTGAACAATTTTTTTAGGGGGAGGAGGGGACGGAGGGTGGGAATGTTAATGAAACAACGTTCTGCAAAAAAATATGAAAAAATAAACCCACTACCATCTATATAATTTAGACTGTAAATGTGACAAACTGTTACATATTATTTTTTGCATTAAAACCAAAACACCGTTTCCAAGGGGAAATGAGCACTCTCTTAAACCTTTGCCGCTTGTATTAAATCATAGGTGACGCTTCAGTCTTTTGTTTGGGTAAGCTCTTCTGTCACATATACTGCATAATATTTTTGAGCCGGTGAAAATAATGCTCTATAAGAGACATATTATTTGGGGAGATTGTTTGTTCACGACAGGTGTTCAAGGGGGGGTTGCCTCTAGGGCGGTCAGAGATGAAATATCTCTCTTCACCCATTTGGGGAGGCTAACTATTGCCAAGCCTCGTATACGCGCCGCCCCTGCGTTAAATAACACCTAATAAGAAATTTGAATTGGTTGACGTTTTTGGTATAAGTAAGTCTCGGTGGAGACTGTACAAAATGATTTTGCTTCTGAAACTGTTAGTTTATCATGTATGTCGTGGTGTCCTTAAACTACTGAAAAATACACATGATACGGAGTAAGAAACTCTTACAAATGAGAATACGTCCATTTTTACACTGAGTTGTAGTTAGTGTTAAAACTATAAGAAACATTTGTCATTTACTAGAATAGTAAATAGTAAATTCTGTATTTTTTGTGAACATCTCTGTCAGATATTACTATGTGATTTTGAGAACATTCTTTACAAAATACGCTAGCTATTCAGGGACGACAATGAGAAAAAAAACGCATAACAACGAAAACAAAACAAGCAAGAAAGTTTTTGAGCATAAATGTGTTTATAGATTTTGTATTACGTTTCATGATTGGTTTGTTAAATATCTGACCTCAGAACATGAGACATACAGAGTACATCTCAGATAGCAGTTTCTGATATATAAGATTTTATGACCATGTTTATGGCATGCAAAACCCGTTCCACGAAATGTTTCCATACATTACCATTTATTTAAAACACAGTAATCAACCACGATTATTTTTGTAACATGACTGAGAAATTTAAGGTAACATTTTCCTGTAATGTTAAAACTAAAATTCACTCAATTTTAACGCCAAGAGCAATTTGAAGAAATTTCGAATCTAAGAAAGTTACCGATTGAATGTTTTTCAGTTCTTTGATTTATTAGTTAAACTTATGATTGAAAATTTTTACTATTCTTTTTTATCGTCAATAATAATAAAGATTAAGTAAATGACACAGTTTTCCAATTAGTGATGCATTGCTTTGGGAAACGACATTTAAGTAGTGACATATACTTGTAAACATTATTCTTTAACATTTGGGACAATGTGTCCCTCAGGCGAGCACTAACAAGCTTTGGTTGACCTACAGTGAAACAGCAGCAATTCTAACATCCATGTCGTCTTATCTGGAAACTTTCTTCTCAAGGAGAGGTTTGGCCAAAAAGCGTATAAAGATCTATTTACACGGCAAGATTTTGTTACTGGCGGTGATTAACCAGATTCTGTCCCCTAGTGATCAGAATGTTAGGATAAATGCAAAGAGGTTTTACAGTGTTTGCCAGATTCTCAAGATAACCGCCAGGGACTTTAACGTTCCTGCTTCCCGACGTTAGGGTAGTCTACATGGCCTAAAAACGTTCTTGTAAGCTATATTACCCGATTTCAGTTGCCCCCCAGAACCGATGCATTTTGATTTAACAAGCTCGGGCTATCAATTTTCAACAACACAGCGGCTTTCTGATACCACAGTTGTTCTTGGACTTGTGAGAGAATAAAACAAGAACCATTTTATTTTTACGATGCCGCTTGTGTGAATGAGATTGATTGACATGCTTAGCAAGTTTCATACTTACTAGAACATGCAATTACTCTTAATGTTCGAATTCATAAGCTGAGTTCTTATTGGAGATTATTACTTCACTTACTTACTTTTTTACTCTTAACTAACTTTCAAATCAATAATTATTTGTGGGTGACTTACTAATAATAAAAGCAAAGCTGAAGAATAATTCAAACGTTATCTTTATCATTCTTTCACATAATGCAAACAACTCCTTTTCAGTTGCTTTCTGCGATTCCTGATGTATAAGAACAGTGTTGTTAACCCTCTACATAGGTTTGTCTGCCTTCTATAAGTCCTAAAATCTAAGTAAAGTTTGTTTTATTTGATGTGTTCTGCTGCAAGCACATGGACGCTTATATAACTATTATATTACATTAGCAAGTGACTGAGGTCTTTTCATATTAATGGTAGTTACATTAATATTTCTGGTTATAATGTTATAATAACTTAACTTTTATATGTATGAATATTATTTTGCATTGTTGAAGAACTGAATAGACTTCGGACTACCCTAAATTTATTATGATAGCTAAACTTGTGAAGTATTACCAGGACTCTGGGGGTAATTGTTTTAATAAGAAGAGTATTCCACTGATGAGTCAATGCACTTTGATCATTATGTGTTTTATAGTCTTCTGGTCAATTGACCTATGATATTAAGTAGTCTGATTTATTATAGAAAGCTGGTTTTATTAACGTATAATTAGTTTTATGTTCTGAACTAATTGGTTTATTTTTCGATCAGAAGGTTTTCATAATTCTATAAAAATTATCGTCTTTACGTTATATAGCTCCTGTTGCATGACACAAGGGGTTTGAATATTCTACAAAGTATTTGTTTCTCTACTGAATGTATAATTTAAAAATTGTGAACAATCCACAAAGCATTTGTTCCTTTTCTTTCCTTTTACAAATCCTGATCCATGAGTCCAAGTTTATACAAATACACTAGACACGTTTTGTTATTGTTCTTCTACCCTCTAAAACTCCTGTCGTGTAACTTTAAGATTCTTCTAAATGTTTCAATACTTTCTACAATGCCAAATGAATCAGTATAAAAATGTAACAATTCACTATTAATATTACGCTCATATAACTTTTTAAATAAATATTTTGTGGTGCGTGTTTGTGATAAAAAGACAGTTTTTGACATTTAAAAAAATTTAGATTAATAATAAGACAGTTAGGGATTATCAATGTTCGTACAAAGAACATGCACTAGGTTTAACAAATACTCAAAAAACATAACATAGTTGATTAGAGATGATAAGACAAAGAGCCCTATGTTACAAGAGGATATGGATAAATAATAAAATTAGGTAAACAGAGTTGAAGAAGAAATGTTATCTAATTGAAACCCTAGACACATTATACAGCAAAAGGGGACTAAATAACGGTAGAAAAATAGAGACTATGTTTACAAGATAACTTGTATAGAAGTAAAGAAATTAATTAAATCACAAATCACTTATAGTGCTTTATTCCACAGAAGTGGTTTGTAAATACAGGTGCTGCTTTTACAGAAACATGTCTAATTTAGAAAAAGTCGATGTGGACTTGTGTATTAGTGAAATGAATGTGATTGTACGTATATTCAAATAGTAAAAATTTGGGATGCATCAACTCGAATAGAGTTAAGCTGGAAATAAAGGGGATAACCAAAACGTCTTACAATAATTTGGTAACTCAATGGCAAAGGAAATTAGAATTTTGGAATTTAATGTCATTTCACTAGATTTTAGTTTATTAAATTGCACCTATTTAGTTACATAAGCATTACCCGAAGAAAAAAAAAGTATACAGCTTACAGAGAAATCTTTAAACTTTTTTTTCAATGCCCATAAATTTAATTTCTGATTACACAGTATCTGTTACTGATGGACTGGAAGTTACTATAACCATCATTTCTGTAGGTACAAATAAATAGATAAATGAAAACCTGGTTAGTGTTGTAGTCACAGATCTGACTTTCAGAAATGTTTCTTTTAAGACGTTTAATTTACTTATAGTCTTACTCCATTTTTTGTGAAACCATGATAATAGAAGAGCGTTTCTAAAAGTTTGATTTTTCTCGGCATTAAACAGTCTGCTGTTATAAGAAAATGCATACCGAATCTAAATATAATCAGTGTTTTCATATTAAATCTAACTAAGTATATCGAAAATATATTCTCTCTATCTGTCCCTCTCGCACACACACATTAAGTTAAAACTATTTTGGTAAACGAATAAAAGTCACTATGTGACATGCACTGGCGCAAACTGTTTTTAAATACATGATCTTGTTTATTTTAATATATAAGTTAACCATAAATTAAAGAAAAACATAGTTATTATGGGAAATTGTACCTTAAATCTAAATTTCGTAACATTGCATCTATAATCACGGATAAAATAAGCCTACCAGTCTTTATCACGTCTGTTCTAATTGATAGATTTTGTTTTTAAAAAAATTTGCAAAAAACAACAATAAAAAAAGCAAAACATAATTATATAAGTGGGAAACACTTCTGTTCTTCTAATTCGAATGTGAAATAAATTAAGTTAATAAATATTACATGTCAGTTTGAAATTGAAGTTCTATTTAAAATTTAATATCCATACGTAATTTTTAAATTGTCATTTTATTGTTGTTTAAAAACGGCATATGGAGTGTTAACTTGTTGTAATAGATGGCGCCAGTGAAGCAGTTTAATTAAAACATGCAAAGTTTGCGATTTAATGTTTCAATATGTGTTAAATTATTATTATTTTCTTAACGAAAAAGAGTTATATTTGGCAACAAAATTTTAATCTAAATATAGAACACAAATTTTATGTCTTATTAAAATCCTCAAATTCAGTAAGAACAATTTATAATAATTCAATATTCCATGTTACATGAAAAAAAGGCAGACAAACAAAACAATTAAGCCACATTACTTTATACATAATATATATAGGCATTAAAAACATTGATTTGTGAATCATCAGTAAAACAAATTTGAGAAATTATTTCAGTTTTGACTTATTAAATTATCAGTTCTATCATTAATTTTCTATTATTTGATTAATTTTTGTGTTTGTTTTTCATTTCATGTTAAAACAATATTTTCTCGATCAAATATATAGGGTTTATATTACGAAAAGAAATAAAACTTATGTCGAACGTGTTCTAAAGTCCAATATAGTAGAATACTACATGTTAAAAATTATTTCATAATATATGCATTTATGTTTCACTGACTCGATTTTTAACTTGTATTTCAGATCATAAAGAAAAGCGTGATATAATAGAAAAGTATGTCAATAAAATTTTGTTTCCATACCTAAAAATATTACTGAATTATCTGATACAAACTGGTTATAGGTATTGTAATCTATGAACAGGTACTAAAACAATAATACCCGTTGTAATATAGCTAGGTTAAATATAAATGACCTATGGATATTCTAGAAAACGGAATGATTTCATTAAGTCAAACTGGTTTTTGTTTTAGACGTTTATTCTACAGCAATGCCAGACATTTAAGAACAATCGATAATACCTCTTGGGAAATGTTGATCACTGTGTTTAATGCACCTACCGAATACTAACCTCTTTATATCTTTCTTTTGCATATATTTCATGCAAAAATAAAAACTTTAAAATCAAACCAAACTCAGTTATGCTTTATTTTAAATTACGGTTTTCTCATTATACTTACAATAAAACGTTTGTATTGAAACATAAGCACACAATTTTTCGTTGTATTATAAACTTACACGCACTGTCTTTATCATAGAATCACTTATTTTTACATAATGTCGAATAAAGAGGTCATAAACTATTTATAGGTAAGATATAAACAAGGTATAGATATTGTGAAAAACCTTTTTCAATATCTATTTAGTAATAGTTAGAATCTATACAAGGTATAATTTACCAGAAACACATTTTATAATTATCAAGTCAATAGTCAGAATATCAACAAGATATAGGTTTTTGTAAAAGAATCCTTTTCAAATTTAAGATCTATAATCAGGATAACAAAATGTTTCAGTTCTTGTAGAAAGATTCTAAACATTAAGTCGATATTCAGGATATACATTATGTGACAAGGTATTTTGAGAAATCAGCCTACAGTCAGAATATCAAAAAGATTTTAAGATACCTGTAATTCAGGATCGCATAACGACGCAGTTTGTATAGAAATGTTTTTTAAATATCAGCTAGATGACTTTCGCAACTAAAGAACATAGATTTTCCAGAAACATATATTAGATGTAAATCACCAGTCATAATAATAATAGAATCAGTTTTATAAAAAGACTACAGAAGTGACATCATCGTACTTTCTTTCCTGAGCACTAATAAAATGGTGTCATGCAAAAAACAATATTTTGGTGGACAAACCATTTGAAATTGCTGGTAAACAACAGCGTAGTTATACGGTGTAAAATTAATAATTGGTTAAAACAGTCTGATTTTCCAGCGTACTTTCTTTCCTACCAGACTCAGACTACAGAAGTTTATGTGTCTAGACCGCCCAGTTAGAAACGGATGTAAAATTTTCCAAGAACGTGTGAAGTTATTAGCAGATTTCTTCCGTGGATCACCCTAGAATCCTTTCCGTTTCATGAGCTTTCTAGAATGTGTTTTACAAAAAAGTCTAACC
>NW_013665639.1:1584880-1603171 GCF_000517525.1 Limulus polyphemus | reverse complement strand
ATTTCAAAGCTATATATTATGTATATATGTACAGAAACACCCAGGACAGCAAAGAAAATTTTGAAGATACCTAACACAAATTAAATCAGATATAATTTTTATGGAGTACTGTAATGAAACACCAGTTATTTAATTTTATGAAAGCAACAAATTATTTTGAACAATAGATAAAGCACAAAATTCATATTTGAAAAACAATGTTGCTGGGATAACAGAATAACATACCATTTGTGTCTATAAACCATGAATGTATGACAGATGACCATAAGCAAAGTTCAAAACATGGATTTCAAGAACAAAACTATTTTATATACGCATTAAACCCCAATATACATATATATATATATATATAATTTAAGAACAATAAGGGACCTGTTGTTCCATCTAGACCATCCCATCTGCTATACTAAACTATAAATAAAAATATAACATCCAAAGCCACTCCTTATCATTCATATATGTATCAAACGTCCCCATAAACTCTCTTAAGTTAACTGCACCTACCACATCTGAAGGCAACCCATTCCACAGGCCAACTGCTCTGTTAGAAAAGATAAAGCTGTCTTTGCTGAAAATGGCTCCTTCTTTGCCAAAATTTATATTTTTGCCCTTTAGCCTTACCATTCTTACCATTGAGTAGGAAAAATATGATGCAACAACATTATCAATTTAACAATCTTAAACACCTTGGTCAGAGCCCCAGCTGCATCATTTTTCAAGAGAAAATAATTCTGAACAGTTCAATGTCTCTTCTAAGGTAAAGATCCCTAGACTGAATTAACACAGTACCCCCAATGTTTCCTAATCTCTTAAACTTGTATTAATATTTCTGTGGATACAACTTAAATTCTATTTGCCCAGCCACCTGCAACAGCACAGTGCTTGGATGGCTTAAGAAACTGATCAACCAGAACATCAAGATCCTTTCTTCCATAATGATGTTAAGGTTATTCACATCAAAATTGTATTATCTCACTTGCATTACTTTGCACTTTTTATAATTTAAAGTCATCTGCCTTTTATTTACCCAACTCACCAAATAATTCAGATCTTTTTGTAAAGCAGCAGCATCCTCTTCACAGTCAACAAAACCCAAAACTATAATATCATAAGCAAATTTAAATAAGTTATTGACCATTCCATCAAATAAGCCACTGATATAAATAAAAAGAGCAAAGGTCTTAATTCTGAGCCCTGAGGTGATCCACTTGTGACATAATCCAGTTTGACTGAACTCAATTTATAAAAACCCTTCCAGCCAGTTTTCTGACCAGTGAGCTTATTTATTCCCCACACCTACAGAGATAATTTTTTAAATAGCCTTTTTTGTGTTACCTTGTGAAAATCCTTTATGGCAATAATTGTACTGTACAGTACTGTTTAATCATTAACTCTTCTGACACGGGGTCAGTCAATTTGACCGAGTCACGTGACCTTCTGTACTTGTTTAAAGTTGACATAAATTTAATACTTATAACTCTCTATATATGGGGTATATCTTCACGCCCATTTAACACGTTGTAGGATTGTTTTATTTCAGCAGTCTACATAATGGGAAACCATATTTCTACACATTTGAAAACAAACAAAAGACTAATTAGGACATTATTAGTAATAGTAGAGGAACGAATACTATATCTTATATGTCTTCCAACTGAAGTTATTATATGGAAATATGCATTGAGTCAACAGCGGTTTTCGTAATACTGATATACTTAAAGTGGTGGGCAGAGCACAGATTGCCAGTTGTGTAGCTTTGTGCTTAAACTACAAAGAAACAAACAAATATATACTTAAATATGCATTCAACGTCATATGCCAAAATTTTTATTCACACACACACACATATATATATTTCATTTATAGAACTCGGAATAAGTATCAATGGCTCTGCATAGTTAAGGTTTTTCCAGAATGATTTATTTTAATACACTCATAAACGTAGAATGTTAAAATAGTTTCTGGCTCAGTTAGTTGCCTTGATTACACGTTGTTTAAAAGATTGAGTTAACAACCAATGTTCATCTTTGGAGATACGATTATAAATGGGTCTTATTGACCACCTATGTATGCTGCGATAGTGTATTTGTACCCAAAAAGAAGTATTATTTATTTGTTTCTTTTAAATGGTCTTGCTATAATCTTACCTAAACGACGAAAGATTTAGAATATCGGGAGATACAGCATTAAATAAATAATTAACTAAATGACCTTGAATCATTCTTGTGTGTATTTTCACTAATCAAGTCATTATCAGGTACCCTTTGAATGGTTGATTAAAACATGGAGCTCAACAGACTGGTCTGTTGAAAATATCTGCGCGGCTATTAAAACACATTCTAATCAGTTTAACAACTTAGCCAGCAGAGATGTCCTCAACTCTTACCTATCAGTAAGGCGTAAGATAAAAAGGCAAGCATTGTGCCCAAAACAATGAAAAGAGAAAACAGTGCAAATGTTATCACTGTTTTATTCAGTATCTACTTTTGTAAGAGTTATAGAACATGTTCAATTTCCTAAGGCTGCCAAATTGATTAACTTATATCTTACAACCCTTAGCTGCGTTTGTAACAAAATGTACAAGTTACAGCCCTTAACTGGGTTTTTAACAATATTTTTTACTATTAATAACAAATATGACAATCAGAAATGACAGGAAATCAAAAATAATAGTTTTTCTTCGAGATAGTAGTTTCAAGCTTTACAAAATGCCAAAGTTCTTATTTAAGTTTTGAGAATAACAAAAGGAGCAACTTTACTTGTCTTACGATAACAGATAAATATTGCTCTTAAAACAACATTTAAAAGCGATATGTTGTTTCTAGAACCTCAGTACAACCAGAATTTGTAATTATACTGCTGACCTGACTAATTAAACTCAAACGTCTATCCTAGCACTTAGATCACTACTACGTCTGTCGTATCCCAGCTGGCCTTATGAACCTTGGTATTGGACGAAAGACCTAGCGGTTTATATATATATTATAACGTATTTTACTTTGCATTCATTCATTGATTCGTAGAACTAATAATTAGACAATGATTAAACCAAAGATTGGTTTTATGGCAATGGTTACAACACTAACAGTTTTATAGTTTCGTAACGGTGTTTCTCCTAAGAAAGTGCAATTATTTACTGAGTATCATTTCGTACAATTTCTTTACGTACCAATACAAAATCTACCCTGCTTGTCACACTCTTTAGCAATGCTTCTAGTTGTAACTGTTGATACACTACCTGATTAACAAATCAACTACTTTGTATGGAAATCATAACTGAGAAGCATTGTAACCAGTAAGGTAAATTTCAACAAGTTACCTTCAGCTTTCTGACTTTTTTTTTAGAACAATAAATAAAATTGATACTATTTCTTGTTATTAGATCTTTAGTGCACGTTGCATTGTAGGGTTATAGTTTTAAAGCAATTAAGTAATTTTTATCACTACTATATCAACTATCGAGAGCGTACATACAAAGATAGCTTAACGTTTTGTTCATAGTTTAAGTACTTAGACCATATACCTATACGATAGGAACATCGTACACTTCGCAATTATGATATGATTAAACGCGAAATTATTTGACTATGAGCACAGCGATCTAAACGAAGATTTGTACTTACATCCAGTTTGCCAAAGCAGGGTTGACCATGACCATCAGTACCACCTGGTTGAGCAGTGCGACCCACAACCCTAGGCGGCCCATGTCAGGCTGTCAACAGATGAAAGCACGATCACTTGTCCGTAAATGTTGTTCCGAAGTGGGCTAATACCGAAACCCTAGGGAGACCAGCAGTCAGAAGCCGTTTGTGTCGGCCCGCTAAATACACGGTTTGCAATCTTGCTTACACTTCGTCCTCAGCCCATAGCATACACGGCGTGGTTTTCTAACAGTCCATAACAGCGGGGATTTCTGAGTCCAGGGTCTGAAGAACGTCAGATAACCGGAATCTGAGGCTGATTACCTTGTTTTAATCACCGTTAGCTACTGAAATCTATTCCTACTGTGAGACAGCAAGACAAACGCGTGCAGCAGTGGCAGTTGTCTACTACGAATAACACAAAACCTTCAGCGTGAGCTGGAGAGTAGCCGTGGATCAACAGTAGTGCAGCTTGCAAGTTACATGTGTCGAGATAACGAACTCATGCTATATACCCGTTCTCTGATTGGCTGGTAAACTGTTTGCTGTCGACAGGTGATGACCATTGAAACTTCGGGGATTGGTTGATATCTGAATGCATATAATACAACAAGCTCAAAATATTTTAGGTTAAATGGAGGAAATTGCTACACTTAAAATATAAGATTATCTTTTTCGGCGTATTCATTGTACAATAATGTCGCTGGTTTGCTGCGTCGGTCTAGCTGGACTTCATAACTGCTCATGATAAGATTTCTTAAAAATCCTTATTCTTAGGAGAGCAAAGTCGTTTACTATCGTTCAGCTGTAAGATTTGTAAGTTTACTGTTCTTAAATCATAAAACTGATCTAGAAACAAAGCGATCAAAATAGATGCTCATTATCTGCTGGCCCCAAGAAACAAAATTTCCTGATATTCTGTTTAAAGTAATCAACGCAAAAATACAGCTGTTTAATAGTTCAAAATCCAGTGAGTTTGCTTGCTTGTAAACATATGAGGTTTTGTACTAATTTCAGTTCAAATCAAGTCCTTCATTTACAAAAAGTAAACAGTTATTGCTGTTTGAGACCATAAACATGCTACGTTTTACTTTTGATTTCGTACCAATTAGTTCTCAGAGAATACCATATGAAAATCCTATAAATTTAATGTATAAGTATATTTTACGACGAATTGAAATATTGTAATATAAGAACGTTATAAAAATATGAATATGCAGATGACCAAAATCATTAACCTTTAGAAAACATTATCTAGTTTCAACGTATGAATTTGGATACTGTTACATTTACGATTTTCTAAAGAACGAAAATGAAAAATAAAAAAAAACAGAGGAAAAGCATTGATGTACACTAATTCTGGCCTGATTAGTATCGATGAGTGTAATGTTACATGTAATGTTTTGTCTTTCTTATCTAAGTCTCATCAATAATAAAAACAAATCCTTTATGTGTTTCTAAAAAGAAAGATAATATTACTGAAGATGCGATGAGAGCAGAAGATTAAGCATGAAACTTGTGAGAATTCTACCACCAGTTGATGAATCTCAGTTTCCATGACAACGTTAGAATGATGTCAGCACGTATAGCCGGTGTTGCAGTCATGCAAAATATGAATTACGAACTCCTTCGAGAATCACCGCCATTTGAACATCGTTAACAAAAGAAAAAGAAAAAAACAAACTTCGCGTGCTGCTGTCGTGTGAAGCTGTTATCCTAGGAATAATACAAAACTATCACGAAGTGGTTCATCAAACTTAACAAACAAAACACTTGGAAGCCTAAAGACACGATATTCTGCAATCACTACAGTCCAGTGAAAGAAGTGGAGAATCATATCCACGATATGTTCTTAACGAGTTTACACGCAATGTACCAAGCAACAATGTATTCCTCGAGCTCTATTGGTCAAAGATAGAGAGCACATTTTGTTTACAATTCAGAGGACGTGTTATTCTAAAATAGAGTATGAAAGCAAAGTATTTACTTTACTTCTGTGTGCTATTTGATGTTATCATTGAAAGTTTTCAAATTTATCTGTAGACAGCAAAGTGAAACTTTAAAGAAATTTGCATCCACCAGTAGATACAATTTAAATAGTGATATTTTTAAATTCAACTTTTGTTTTGTAACAAAGGCGAACATAGAAAACGTTGACATGTTGAATACATGGCAATAAGAACATCGTGATTAGAAACGGAAAATAATGTCATAAATATATATCATGGTCAGAGTGTAAGAAAGCAATAAATGTATATCATGGTCAGAGTGTAAGAAAGCAATAAATGTATATCATGATCAGAGTCTGAAAAAGCAATAAATGTATATCATGGTCAGAGTGTAAGAAAGCAATAAATGTATATCATGGTCAGAGTGTAAGAAAGCAATAAATGTTATCATGGACAGAGTCTGAGAAAGCAATAAATGAAAAATGTATATCATGATCAGAGTCTGAGAATGCAACAGATATTATCATTGTCGGTGTCTGAACACAAGACAATACACACACACACACACACACACATATATATATATAGCAAGCAAAATTATCAGGAAGGCAATAGATGATTATCACTGAAATCGGGAATACGATTTCTTATGTAGGTTTTAGTCGGAATTTAAAGACAAATCAGTGCATAAATGATCACAGGAAGATCACGTGTATGAAACTATACATTTTGGTCAAAGGATAAACACAAAATATTACATGGTTTTTATGACTAGGAATATAATGCTTAAGATAATCGGAGTTTGCGGCAAGTTTTTGTTATGAGCAGGAAGATAAATCCAGTCATGGTCAAAGTTAGGAAACAAGGCACAAATGTATATCGTTGCAAAGGTTGAAAACAAGCCATTTAATATACATTGTGTTCAGAGACTAAGAAATAAGATGCGTATTACGTTTAAAGGAATAGAGCAATACGCAAAACATATATAGTATGATTAGGGATTGACAACCAGACACTAAATGTATTTTATGTTTGTTTTGAATTTCGCGCAAAGCTAAACGAGGGATATCTGCTCTAGTTGTCCCTAATTTAGCAGTGTAAGACTAGTGGGAAGGTGGCTAGTAATCACCATTCCCCGCCAACTCTTCTGCTGTTTTCTTACCAACGAATAGTGGGATTGACCGTCACATTATCACGCCCCCACGGCTGAAAGGGCGAGCATGTTTGGTGTGATGGGGATTCGAAGCCGCGACCCGCAGATTGCGAGTCGAGCGCCCTAACCACCTGGTTGTGCTGGCCCGTACACTAAATGTATATGTTTAACCAGGATTAAAAGGTAATAAAGGGTATCATGGCTGAGGCATAGCACAAAGAACTTAATATATAACATGAGATTGAGTAAATTCAATACACATTATGATAAGAGTCCAGGACAATATAGTGAATATATATTATAGTTAGAGAAATAGGACTATATATATATATATATATTGAGGTTTACAACAAAACAATAAATATTTATCATGATCCAAACTTAGGCATAAAGTAATAAGGTCAATGGTCAGTTAAGTGCATTTAAAGTGTAATGTAAACAATTTAAAAAGAAGAATAATTTTTGTGAGAAAAGAGCAAACAAAATGCATAAGTTATGAGCACAAGGTGATTATTTCAACTGTGTTCAAGGTGTGATTATGTGATATTACTACTCTCAGTTCCATCCTTCCTGTAAAGCTACTGAAATTCTTGCACATTTCTAGGTCTACTCTTAACCTCCAGTAACCTTTCTCCTAGGAGCAGCACATATTTTCAGTTTTTCCATTTGAGGCTTTTTTATTTTCTCATTTCTTTATTAGGCCTTGGAAACCAGCAGAGGTGGCCCTTGCAGGTCGAGCGTCGACAATCAATGAGAAAGCGAATTTGGTATCTTCAATATCTGAACGTAAACATATGCGAAACACCCACATCAGAAACCCATAGAATTCAATTCAAGTCGAGCTACCTTCAACTTAGAATTGGTAACCAGAACGAGTACATTCTAATTAGTCAACAATATTATCTGCCTACACTGACATATTTAACCGAATATTGCGAGAATGTCACAAGTACGACTTTCCTACACTTGAAAGAGGCTGTTCAAAGATATTCCTGACTCGAATCTTCAACCTTCCAATCCACTCCCGGCACTATAAACCACCAACTCATGTCTGACCCTATGAGAAATCATAAGAGTAAGTGATACTTCCATTTTAAAAGTGATTTGATTAGCTAGAGAGTTTTGTTTATTTGTGTTCAGTTTTATGAGTAACTGTGATTTAGTTGACTCTTAGTCAGTCTATTGCATTCTTGCAGATTAGTCTAATGTATTCATTAAAATATATTACGATAATGTAATGTAGAGTTCTTGGTTCATGCTTGGATTACTAGAACTCATATCCTTGCCATTTACAAGGCACTGTCAGCGAAACCTTCTCCAACATTGGTAAACACTTATTGTTTTCTGCCGAATGGAGAACGACTGGAAGTGCAATATGAATATCGTCTGAATCTAACCATCAACACTATCGAAAGGCAAATAGACGTAGTGATCATGCATTTCAGTTAAAAGTATAGATATGCTAAGCAGGGTGTACTGCATTAGCTGACTACATTATGGCTTCTCTGAGAGGTATGCTGACATTTTGAACAAGAAATATCTAATGCAATTCAGACATTATTACAAAATAAAGTAGTGGACTGCAGGGGTATATTTGAAAGGTGATGTAATCATCCTATAAAATAGCAAAACAGTGCTTAGGAAAATTGCAGACATTTTCTCGTGCACCATCTTCTACTGTTGTGATTATAACGTCAACACCGTAGACCTACTGTTTCGTGACTAAATGTAATTTCCGCTGACATGAGCTTTCAAAACACTAGCAGATAACACAGCACCCCTGATTTTCTGAAACTATATAGAAAGCTTGCACATTTGCCTCAAGGAATAGAAGTCGGCATGGTGCAGTGAGAAGAAGTTTATGTTTCTCCAATTGCACCAAATCAGTACGATGTTACCAAACTCCCTGCACATTTGATGAAAAATTGATATAGTTGAAGAAGCTGTTGGCAGACTTCTCTGACATTTTCGTTTAATCAAATAGATGTTTAAGTCACACTTCAACCGACAATGAAATGGATACAGGAAACATCATTCCTATCAAACAGCCTTGAAAAAGGGATCGGGGTCCACAAAGGATCTGGCCAATCCAGAAATAAACTAAATTCTACATAAAAATGTCATAGAGATGTTATAAGTGTGTGGTCTTAACCAGTAGTCTTGATCAATAAAAGGAAGATTCACTAAGTTTCTGTATGGACTTTCACCAAGTAAACATAGCAACATGAGTTAATGCAAGCTTAAGTTCTATACAGACAAACATCTACATACCTGGATTCAACTTAATATCTAAATTAATATTTCAGGGCAGCAATTGGATAACAAATCAAAATGAAGATGGTCAAACAGAAGCTTTCTTATCAATTGCCACAAAACAGCCCGTTTCAGTGGTGTCAGTAATATTTCAAATTTCTAAACAACATGTGAGCAAATGTCTTATTCACAGATGAATCATGCTTCAGATTGCAAACAAATGCAAAATATTTAGTTAAGCATTTGGAGAGTGGCTGGGATCATATTTGATCGGAATTTCACCGCAGAAATATGTACATATGGCCACAATGACCTTTATATATTATGGAATATCACTATCTTATAAGGATTTAGTCTTATATCCATTAGTTTGCCATACATGGTGAAGTTGGACACAGATGTCTTCTAATGGGTGGCAATTTTCTCATCATGTTTAACTGATCAGCAGCTTTCTGGAATAAAAGGATATTAAGCTAACGTACTGACCAGTATACTTACCTAGACTTGAATCCATTTTGACATGTAGTGTCGGTTTTAAGAAGCTGTTTGGAAGAAAGTAGTTCACCTCTTAGCAGTGGTGGTAAACTGGAAACAACTCTAATGGAGAAGTAGATAAAGAAACCCATGTAACTCATGTTGTATTGTGATGACCTTCTATATGCAATATAATAGGAGGAATCATGTCGACAAAGTATATCATTGTAATTATATATACCATATAATTGTACGTGCCTTAGCCAAAAAGTCAATAGAACTCAATAGAATGTATTACGATAAATAACTGAATGAAAGAAACCAGATGTATGAAGCATCATTAAAACTATAAATACAAGACAAAAGTATACACCATGGTGAAAAAATAAGTAGAAATTAATTATCAAATTTGTGGTATTCCATGGTTTAGAAACGACTAAACGCGCATTTACCTGATCACTGTAACAATGAGAGGCTTGCAGATCTATTGTTATGTAAGAATAGATGTAGCAATTTGCTAGAGGTAGAAAAGAAGAGAGACATGACTCAGTGTGGAGGTAAACACTTTATTAACTGAGAAAGTAGAAGATTGAATGACACACACTGGCTGATCGTGTCGTGGTAGGGAAGGACAATTGCATTATTATATTAATGTAAAGAATAAAATAAACAGTTTAAACTGAAAAAAACTATATTTAAAAAAGAGGAAGAAAATAAAATTTGCTTCATAATAAATTGAAAATAGTTTAAGAGGCTACTGGAAAATTATATACATGACTGGCAGGACAACTATCAAGAAACATGTAGATGAGATTTTCACAGCAACTATTTACTTCTTCAAGATCATCACACACGTCCGGTATCGGGATTTAGGTCTTGTTGACCAGGAAGGGTCAGGTTCTCCTGGACCTCTTCTTCTCCCCCTGTGCCCCTCAGTAGCACAACGGCATATCTGCGGAATTACAACGCTAGAATCCGGGTTTCGATACTCGTGGTGGGCAGATCACAGATAGCCCATTGTGTTGCTTTGTGCTTAACTTCAAACAAACAAACCTCCCCCTGCATTTGTTTGTTTACAACTGTGCAATATTTTTTTAAGTTATTACATGAGGATCAGAGTTTATGCTATGCATGTACTCTGACCCCTTCCACAGTCATGTCCATGTATGGTAATCAAGAAAATATTTAATATGCTGACACTTTGGCTTTTATTCGTTATTATATAGAGTCACATACATCGCGAATAGTTCTAGTAGTCATACATATTTACTTCAAGAGTTTTAATACCACGGGAGCGTTGTACTTATAATAAACCATTTTCAATGCTCTCATTGTTACGTAACTAATGATGTAGATTGTCTTAGCTTTAGGTGGACATATTGTGTTTATTTCTAATATAGAAAAAGATTGGTGAGAGGTGCTTAGGACTCATTTCATCATGTATAGAAAAACGGTACAGTTCACAGAATAGATCGAAATAAATCTACCTGAGAATTTCAAAATTGCTCTCTACCCATGTCCTCGCTGTAAATGGCCAATCACAAATATCCTGAGGCATCTAAGATCCACGTTACAGCCTTAAAGTAGTCCAACATATACAAGGTAATGTAGGACACAATACTATTATCAAATGAATTCTGATACAGAAATTAATACTTAAGATCAAATTACTACGTGACCTTAATCAGGTTTACCATGTTCCAAATCAAAATTTTAGAAAAGTTAAAGTTTTTGCGATATGAAATATACATTATTGGAAATAATTATAGAAATGTCCAAGGAGTACACATATAGGAGTCACAAACAATGAGTAATTGGAACTAATGATCTATTTATCATTAGTACAATTCATTATTGCTGAAAATATAAAAGAAAAGTAAATATGTTGTACAATGCACTAGTATATTCTATTTGATTTAAGCAGATCAGTACGTTTTCTTTTATGCTATTTAGTACCAACTCTAGTAGGTTTATTCTGACATTAATACGTTTTATAGTGGAAAGAACAGAGTGTTGTATGGCTCCCTTTAAGCATTGATTCCAGTTGTCTTTGGGCCAAATATGGAGAGATGAAGATGCTAGATGAAATAAGTCATTACCGTTAAATTCTAAATGGTCAAAGTAACCAATTAGTGTTGCAACTAGTAACTGTTTAACTCGTGTTGTGGAGCATCATAAGGATTTTTCATAACATAAATGTTATGTCCCAGATGTTGACAATTTTAAAATCTTTATTTTAGTAGGCAGAAAAATGCTAAGAAATCAAGAGATGGTACCAGCAGCTACCAAAATAATATATTCTACATCATGTTAAACTAAAATAATGGCCAATGACTCCATCCTTGCCAAAGGAGTTTCTAGACTTGATTTGGCTCTGTCTGAGAAAGGGGTTTGATATAAATGGTCATTGTTAATTATTTCTATTTTACGAAATTAATAGATGCTTATATATTTCCAACACTGTTGCTCAAACTATTTTATAGTTTAAACTGGTGTACCAGTAGAGTTCCACGTTTCATAAGTTGTATCAACCAATTATTTGGTAAGTATATGGTCAAATGATTAAAAATGCATCCTTGTAAACTTTCTAAACCATGTTATTCAAATTTTCCAACTAGTACAGAAAATGAGATGACCACCTGGAGTGTCATATGATTAAACAGGTTTCACCAGATTTTCCTCTCTATAGAATGATAAGTCAGCTTTCTACTAACATGGTGGAAAGTTTTTCAATCAGCACATCTGAGAACTCTTACCAGTAGGAAAGTTTGGAATGATTGCATTAAGAATTATTAGGGTACCATGACGATTGTACATCAGCAGGTAAACAAAATTACTGTTTAATAAAAGAAGATGTATGGTAAGGCAATAAGAGAAAGATTCCATAAAAGGAAGGGTATGATTTGGATACGCACTAGCCAGACAGCCACAGATCTTTGGTTAAATTCACCCTATTGAATTAGAGATCCAGTACCCATATAGTGGCACAACTAGAATTGAGCTCATAGGATTTGCTTAAGACATTCTATGCAGAAAAAATATTATAGCCTAGGATGAATATGAAGATACCAATAGAGGAAATTCCTTTAGCAGTTGCTAAAACTTTCTTGAGATATGTTTATCTGTTAGAGATATATACTGGTGTGCACCTTCCTATTTTGTTTACCTTTGCATATATGACAGCATTATGGGAGATACAGAACAAATAGTTCTGTATGTGTGAGTTCATTATGTTTACGGTGGAAGTGGCTATTTAACTAAAAATATCAATTGTAGATGTAATGTGTTGCTTTTGTAGTCATTTTTCTACATAGATTACTTATTCCATTTGTAACATATGTTTCTATAAATTGTAACATCACATCATTATGTTTCATGGAAGATTCAGCACAAATTTTCGCTAAACATTTATGTCGACATGTTTAATTTGACGTCAACAAATGACATTAGCCAATTACTATAGACCATGTAAATGTCATTACAGGTTACCGAGAAGGTATTTAAGTTAACGTGTTTTCCTGAGACTACCTTAAATGGTTGTAGTTTATTATTACGGTATCTACAAGATCCAAATCTAAATGTAAACTTTTACGACATTTTGTTAATATTTAATTGTACGTTAAAAGACAAGGATTGATAAGTATAATCAATAGGAATTTTGCTTTTCGCCATAAAACTTATCCATTCTGTCATTTATTTTATTATTGATAGAAGTGTGTTAGTATCTCAACTTTTCCATACTCATGGTGATGTTAGTAGGCTCAGTGATGTGTTGTGCTATGGTTACGTTAATGTGCATATTTTAGTGAAGCATGCCTGATAAGTTAAACAATTTTATAACAACCCACAAAACATTTTCACACGTGTGAAATCTGTGTTTAATTTATGTGTTACTCTTTGTTCTTGGGTGGTTTGGTTATGATTTTAATTGGAACTCAAGCACCTGTGTTTGTTGCCACCGGATTAATTAAATGAGTTGGTTATATCTCAGGCACCTATTAACTTGTGGGTCAATGCAGATATAAGCTTCGTACTAATTTGTCAGGAAGTAAGTTAGATACAGTGAACTGGTTTTGGGCACTTTTATATTCCTAGTTTTGTGGAGAGCAGCAGTGGCTGATATTAACCTGACACGGCAAGCTGGGAAAGTTACGAAATTAGCAAGTCTAATTGATATGAGTATTTTCAGTTGAAACTGGTTTGGCAGAAATTCACCGTAAAGTATGTAACTAATTTCGTAGAGTCTAATCTCACTGACTGAAGTACGTGGATGAAACAACACATTTACAAAAGGCAGTTCCTGAAAACAAATTACATTATAATTAATAATATGTTTAGGTTGCTAAATTTAATCTTGCTGTGTCGCCATAATGCAGTAGTAGAGCTTACTATCCGAAAGACCGACAGAATCAAAGGAGAAGAAGGGACAGTATATATGAGTGATCGTAAAAATACAGAAGGCCTGACTTCACTAATTCACTAATCTTCACACATTGAGCGAGTGATGTGCTACTGTTCAACGTAGCAAACCATTTGGTCAAAATATAACTTCCACTAATATAGAGGAGGTTCAGTTAGTCACTGTTGAGATTAACATAGATTAAAATGTGCTAACAGAGCCACAAACATCGGTTCTTCATTCCAAAAGTAATAGAGAACCACATCAAATTTACGACCGATAATATTACTGTTGTTGAGCTTATAAGTTGTTTATTTGTAAATAAATGGGTGTAATTTGTATTTGTAGATTTATATATTTGTCATTATTCTTTTATATTCTCTTTTGTTTTGAGCCTGGGATCATAGGAATACCATAGTATAACGGTAAACCTCAAGCTGCAAGATGCCAGGACTTTTCACAGTTAATTTCTACATTCAACGTGGCATGGTGTGTTAAAATGTAATACTGATACAATAAACCAGTATTAATGATGGTGAATCATAGAGAAAACCGTAAAATACAAAGAGTTAAACACTATTTTAAATTTTACTATGCTGTTGGTAGTCGTTTCAGAAATTGATGTGTCCCATGCTTTTCCTCTTTTTGCTTCTTTATTATTCGAATAATTTTCTTCTGCAAGTTTCGGGATACACACATATACATATTTCCAGCCTTAAATGTACATAAGGTAGCATTACACCGAAAAGTTGGAAGTTCGCTACAAAAATATAGGTGTTAAACGTATTTGCCCATTTATACCATGACCCAAATATCTGTTAATACACAACTGCATTAGCATATGTAAATCTTTCTGCATTGACTAGGGATGATCAACACACCTATATTAGGGCTTAAAGCTGCCTAAGCTGCTTCTTACCACACGTGGAACTGCTAATATTATTATAAAAGCTCGAAGATTGATCATACAGGAAAACCCCTTACTGAAAAAGCGATTGCAAACAAGTTACACATATCTCAATCAATCGCGGTTAAGATAGTACATAAAGCTCTTGCTTTACAGAAGAAGCATAAACCACAAATGCAGAAGCTGTTCCAAAGACACAGTGGTGGGAAAAATACAAAATGCAGAAATACGTTACAAAAATACCTTACATGTGATAGATGAGTTAGTTACAAGTCTAGATTAAGCTGATGTGCTTGAATGAAGGTGATAAAAAACGGGTGATTTTTTTATTGACCATGAGATGATAAGGAATTTATAACATAGCATAGAGAATGTAAAGAAAGTTTTTTGTTGGGCTTTATGGTACCAGCAGATTTTTTGATGTAACTGAAAATTTAAACTTTAGAAGGTGCACACCAAACTTTAAGCACTACCAAAACAGTGTATTAACACCAATTATGGCATGGCCAGGTGGTTAGGGCGCTCGACTCGCAATCTGCGGGTCGCGGGTTCGAATCCCCATTACACAAAACATACTCATCTTTTCAGCCATGGGGGCGTTATAATGTGACGGTCAATCCCACTATTCGTTGGTAAAAGAGTAGCCCAAGAGTTGGCGGTGGGTAGTGATGACTAGCTGCCTTCCCTCTAGTCTTACACTGCTAAATTAGGGACGGCTAGCGCAGATAGCCCTCGGGTAGCTTTGCGCGAAATTCAAAACAAACAAACAAACACCATTTATGCAAGATGAAATTTCTACATACTATGACCAAGATTCCAAGAAGGCATAAGTATATCAGGATAAAGTGTCATGTTGTATTTCTAAGTCTACAGCAGCATTTTTATGAACCATGGAGAATAAAATCAGTGTTCATGTTATTCTCTTCTATCTGACAAAGCAATAAAGCCACCTAGCTCCACGACTATGGATTTCTGTGTATTGGTTTTTGCAAGCCAATATCCACGTACAGTGGAGGGCCTGTGGAAAGTTTGTCAAGATGTGCAGCCAGAGATTGATCTCGCCATCCTTTACATCCTGTAACAACTGAAACTATTATGTCGGGCAATATTACATAGCCAGGGCCATCACTGACACAAACGACCATGTAGGAAGTGGTTCATAGAGCAGAACATTATCTGGAACATCGTTCTTACAAAGTAAAAATAACCCTCTGTACAATAATATGTTATATAACAGGATATATAGTGGACTATTGCATGGTCTAAGGCTACCTTTAGATGTAGCATAAGTTATTATCAGATACATGATAATAGAAAATAGAATAAGAACAATAAAGTAAAAACCAGTAGGATGCACAGCAGCACTTTTATGAACCATGGAAGACTGTACAAAAAATGTCTTACATGTGAGGGATGAAAGTCTGATGTAAGATTGGATGGAACTGATGCACTTTTCTTCCTGACCTATTACGAAATGAAATAAAACAAGATGAAACATGAGATATTATTAGATATAAAAAACAAGATGTAACGTAACTTATATCGATATATACGAAAAACAGGACAATGGAATATTTTTATACAACAGGAACTTAAGTTATATCAACTTATAAGAAAAACAGGATGTAACGCAACTTATATCGACATATAAGAAAAACAGGATGCAACGTAAGTTATATCAAATTATAAGAAAAACAGGATGTAACGTAAGTTATATCGATGTATAAGAAAAATAGGATGTAACGTAAGTTATATCAACATATAATAAAAACAGGAGGTAACGTAACTTATATCCACATATAAGAAAAACAGGATGTAACATAAGTTATATCGACATATAAGAAAACAGGATGTAACGTAAGTTGTATCGACATATAAGAAAAACAGGATGTAAAGGAAGTTATATCGATATATAAGAAATAGGGTGTAGCGTAAGTTATATCAACATATAATAAAAATAGGATGTAACGTAAGTTATATCAATATATAAGAAAAACAGGAAACAAAATAAATTATTTTCTTGTGCAAAAACAGCATGAACAATAAGCTATTGCACTACACGAAAAAATTTAACAATGCTAATATGATGGAAACTTTGATGTACAATGAGTTAACAGCATATACAATAAAGCAGAATGTACCGTGAGTGATTACAACATATCTTAAAATACATATATAAGAGGCATACAGTTTAAGGTGCAAGTAAATATGATGTCCACTGTGGTATTTCTAGTGAACCAAGAAACTCGTAAATCTAGGTAGATCCAGGCTGAGACGTTCTTTGCTTTATCGATTCAGATAAATGAGAAATGTAAGCTGAATTTAGAACAATCTATTGTACTTGTAATTTTAACTAACCCTAACAACTTCCATTTACTAACTTAAACTCTACATTAAAAAAAAATCCCTCAAAATTAAATAAATAATTAAAAAAGAGTACGTTAATACAGATAATAAAACCAAATACTTGTGTTCTAAATGGAAATTAAGGCTAGTTTCGGATCTGCTTATACGAGAGTTTCACCTCTTTGCCTACGACTAATATTTTTTAACTTTACTTAATAATGAATCCTCACTTCTCAGAAACACATATTCACTCCTTTATTTCTTACAATAGAAATCTTTGTAACACAGAGTAGAGATACATCTACACTGAAATATTCCCACGCCCTTGTAATGCCCAAAGACATATTTATCTTTTCAAAGGAAAAACAGAAACAGTTGACATGGTAATTATTTAGACACTTCTAACTCTTGCCTTGCGTCAAATTTTTAGTCTGTTGTACATACCAAAGACAAGGTCAGGTCTCGTTTACTGAAAAAAAAAAGAAACTCTGTCATATTGAATGTTTAAACGAGCTACAAGTCTTATTCAAACCAACCCTAAAAACTAGACGTTACTGAAAGAAAAATGTCAGCTTTGAACAACAAAGACAATGGAATATTTTTATACAATAGGAACTTACCATAATTTTAAAATAAAATCCAACATAATATGTATAATCACTAGTCTTATAAATATCAGTTATATAAAGAAGAATTAAATCCAAGGGGAGTTTGGAATAAGCTAACCATTGATAAGATAAATTATCGGCCGGAATCACATCTTCAACTCAATGATTAAAAACTTAGAAGCGGGTAAAATTTAAAACGATTAAAGATATCCAAGAAAAAGTAAACGATATTTTATAATCTTTTGCAACATATAAAAACTATAAGCTATTTTAATATTCAAAAACAGGATGTACCACGTTGTCAGAATTTAAAAATTTGATCTTCGCCAACTGTCAAAATAAAAAGGCTTTTAGTTATATTTCTTAATAGTAGAAATATATACTATGTTGTTGTTGGGCTTAGGATTCTTCTACAGTGGGTGTCTGTGACTTGTTAGCGATAAATTCAACGATGAATAAACAACACGCATTTCACTTGTTTTCAAAATAATATATATATATATTTATTTAGAACAAGTTAGCGTATGTACAATAAATTCTTCAACATAATAGATATTATGG
>NW_013665639.1:1558260-1583915 GCF_000517525.1 Limulus polyphemus | reverse complement strand
CTATTTACTTGTGACCACTCAGTGTATATTGTTGATTCTTACACTCGAGAATCTTCTACAACTTTAGAGAATAAGCGGGAGTTTCGCAATACATATTTAACAGTATAGTTTATATAAATTCCTAAATATAAATTAAATTTAAATAAACATCGATATTATAATAAATATATAAAAATAAATCCATCACAGAGCTACTTTACTACAAGATACAAGGAAACTGGATGTATCCTGACCAATGATATAATAGAATCTAATATGATATACTTTACTACAGGATACGACGAAACTGAATGTATTCTGTGCTATTATCAAAGTTCCTTAAAAAGACATTTTATCAAAATAATTATATTTGTTTTATATTATAATAATGTGTTTGTTGTTAGGCACAAAGCTACACAAGGGGCTATCAGTGCTGTGCTCACAACTGGTATAGAAACACGATTTGTAGCGTTATAAGCCCTCACACATCACGCTGGGGTACTGTGGTGGAGAGAGGGGGGAGCGTATTAGAATGAAAAAGGATTTAAAAAAATAAGAAAAACAGTTTCGAGAAGCAACTTTACGTGCTTTATTTAATAGCGCTGATAAGTGTTAGGTTCAATTCCATTTGATCCTGTATTTGTTTTGATAATTTTGGTTCAATAGTAATCTTGACTTTACGTATTTGATTTTGGAATATGATTCATTTTAATTATAACGACGCGCCTTACCTGAAAGCTACTTCTGGCTCTTCCTTTAAGTTAAGTACTTTATCTTAGAGGTAAATTAAACATTATAGCGAAAGCCTTACGAACACGACAAACTACAGGAATTCATTACAAATTTAGTTGTTTCACAATAGTCTACTTGTATTTGATAATAACGCGTCATGTTTATTCAGAAAATCGTATATTATTTATCCTCTCAATTTCTTAGATTCTGCATGTGTGCGCATTTTCTATAGTAATTAAGGCGATAGACTTCACACAAACATACTGGCATACACTCTTTAACTGTAACTATCATGATAACTTGTAATTATGTTGAGAAACGAAGCATAACCTTTTTTATTGAACAGAAACGAAACTAGTTTTATCGTTTGGGATCAGAGAAAAATATGCAAGCATTAACTGGTAAATAACATATAAATAGATAGATATGTATATAGATAAAAATTAGAAACAGATTTAAATGGATACATAAATACTTGAGTGGGTAGATGAACAGATAAGTAAGCGGGAGGGTAGGTGGACGGGATGATGAATGGACAGCTAGGTGGGAAGGAGAGTGGATGAGAAAGTATGCGAATGAATGATTTATGTTGAGGGATATAAGTTAGTTTACAGTTTTCAGCGAACGAATAGAGATGTTGTGGTATTCTTATGTGTAGACATGCGAGCAGATAAGTTAGAACGACAACAACCAAAGGAATGCAAGATTTCGTTGGCTGGCGGTGGAATGATTAAAGAAGGAAAATACATGAAGAATGTTAGAGTATAAGTGGACAATAAAGAGTTGAGGGTACTATGCTGTATAAGGGTACTATACTGTATAAGGGTACTATACTTTATAAGGGTACTATACTTTATAAGGATACTATACTGTATAAGGGTACTATACTGTATAAGGATACTATACTGTATAAGGGTACTATACTGTATAAGCAATGTAAAGAAATAAAACTATTTACAATGTCTACTTGAATTAGCTCTCTCTTTTTATTCAAATACAGGATTAGTAATTAACATTTAGCTTTAACTAGATTAAAGACAAAATGTGAAGGCAAACGTAAGAAGCAACTATAATAGACATCTACTTGACTTCCCCAATAGTGGACTTACTTCACAATAACGTAAGAACACAGGGATGTAACACTAGAGAAACATTGCAATCTCAAGATATTGATTTGAATTTGCCAAGAATGAACTGTTACAGGCGATTAAAGCCTGAGATTAATAAATGTTTTCGTATTCTAGAAAGTAAGCTATAGAAGGGCAAGTTTAACAATCAGAACTATCACACTTTTAGCAAAGGCATAAACGAGGGACAGAATAGATGGTAGATAAGAGAGCAAATTGGAGCCAAGTAGTTGAACCGATGAATGGGCGACTGTATGCCCTAAAACGTGATTAATGCTTCATTCATTTATAAACAGAAATATAACTGGTCTTTCAAATATTTCAAAACGGCGAAACATGGGAGAATATCACAAACTTTACTAGTGAGCATAATCAGTAATGTTTCTGTAGACAATTTATTGTTTGATTATTATACTAATGAGATGAGTGCACAATAAATGAAAAACCTTCTCAGAAATATTATTTGTGGTACAGATAAAAGTGAACCATTAGATAGTAAACAAGCTTTGTTCACCTCATATTATATTCACTTCTAATACTCTGTTTAAAAGAACCATAACCAATGTTGTACATCCGTTGATGATGTACATTGTCTAAAATCTTTGTATCGTGGAAAATATCTAAATTTTTAAATGCAAAGAATGTAAAGATTATACTTTCAATCCTGAATAGTGTTTTAAAACCTTTTTACTATGTACATGCACTGGCGCAGTACCCACAAATTAAGGGTGGGATTTGAGAAAACAGAAGTATTTTAAACACTTGTATTTTATATTAAAGATGTTCTCTTTTAGCTTCAATAAGTTTTTGGCATATAAAAAAAACCGAAAAGAAAAAATTCTGAGCAGGATGTACTAGTGAAGATAGCTTAAATATAAGGTTTAAACACTAAATATTTCCGTTTGATAAAACTGTATTGTATTTGACATTGATGTGGGAATATTATTATCATAACTGAATCTATAAAGGTATAAGATAGATTGTAAAGTATAATATATTACCTTTTTGCACATTTGTAAACATTGAAAATCTCTCAAAATTTACCAAAAACGATAAATGTATAAGACTGTCAACGCAGATTTGTTTTCTATGTAAACCGTTTTGAACAAGTAAAACATAACTAAGAAGCTAAAGAAAGGGGCTAAGCATATATACTTCCCTAAAATATATGATTTTGTTGTTTTATGATTATGGACACGTAATGAAAATATCTGTATGATCATCCATCCTCATCCCCAACACCTAGAATGGATTCACAGCTATTCCTTCTTAGCTTTAACCGTAGCATTTGAACGTTGTAGCTATAACAGTTTGATAACTTAGAAGATGAATATGTCATTAATCAGGTACATTCAGTTAATATTTCGAAACTTTAGCACAGACTACCTGAGCTAAACTGGGTATTCTAGATGAACACCATACATCCAGCTGTAAACTGCATTTAATTTTGCTTTTAGGTGGTTACTCATGAACAGGACTTGTGCATGTATGTCAACCACTATAAGTAGCTAGATAAGCCATTAGCTACTTTTTTTGTGACATCTGGTGTACTAGACATAGAAAAGGAAATACACTAATAAAATGTCTACTTTATCATTCTCTGATACTGAGACATGATATTTTGGCAAGCCCTCGTAGAGGCTTTCACTTGAATGTATTTTCAAGAAAAGTGAGTATTTTGAGAAATTTACCTTTATGTTTACCCTGTACAATTGTTTAAGTGATTCTGTCATAGGTATCTGCAAATACGCAGAGAAACCAGTAATCTCCATGAAAGAAACTGAGACCACTTGTCACAATAAAATAGGATGAATAACTTTTCTACATCCTGTTTTGCAGCACGAGGGACTGCAGGTCTCTTTCTGGACACCTGCTGTGCAACAGCATGCTATAGGTGCTGCTGGGCTGGTTATTTTAAACTGGTAGAGCTCAGGCTGGTTCTGGTTACCGATATGGGCTGCAGAAGCTTGTAACTAAAGATGTGATGGACAGCTTAGATCATTTGAACTGTGCATGATTTGGCACATAACGTTGCGTTTTTGATAGACATTGGTACTATCAGAACTTTGTTGGACATTGCAAGTATAAGATACCATGATCTACAATCAGGCATGGACATATATGGGATGGTGTTGCAGTAGATATTATTGACCTGTGAAAGAGATGAGCTGCAGCTCTGAAGTAAAAACATCCAATGTCACTGTGTCAGAGCCTTGACACAGTGGATTGCATGAATACATATAGAGAAGGGAGTCATAATCGATCAGAATGTGCGAATGATTTTATATGGTGTTATACGGAGGTAGTCTATTGTATTAACAACACCTACTGTGGTACTATAATTGACACATGAAACACACTATTGTATGCTTCAACAGTTATTGCTCTTAGTTCCAGTTTTGTGCAATATTGGTTTGTAATATGAGCAGAGAGTTATTCAGCTATCAGCTGAAATGGTCATTGGAATGCTGAACAAAGCAGAAGTATTGTATTGATTGTGAAATGAGCAGCAACTGCCTATTTAGAGAAACACCTGTGGAAATATATCTACTTATGCAGCTCAAGTGTACAGGACGACGTTTCGAAAGTCTTCCGCCTTTCGTTGTCGTTTTGTGGCTAATTTCTCCTTGTTGCTTGCCCTAACTAAGGCGACAATGTGCTTTAGTTGAGCCTTCAACTAATGCCACTGGAAATGAAGCAGTGGTATCGCCAGTGCAGGAAGGTGTGAAGCAAATGTTCATGTATGCTAGTCATATGTTGCTTGCACTTGCAATGCTTGTCAACAACTATCATAACTACTTGTATGGTAGGAAGTTCACCATTTTTGTAGACAGTGTGTTACTCAACAGGCTTACGAACTTCAAGAACCTAGAAGGTATGGTTTTAAGTTGCATTACAACTTTGTAGGAGTACAGTTTCAATGGACATGGTAATTTGGTATAGCAGCATGTAACACATGTAAATTATCTTTCTACACAGTGAAAGTTTGCCTCACTTCTTGAATGTTAAGATCCGAAACAAAATGAAGCCTTTACAGAAACAGTTATAAGGAACCATGCAGCAGTGATGATTTCACAAATGACAAATCAGGAACTTTGAGAGGAGCAACTGAAGGACTTAGGCCTAGCTTAAGTTCTACATTACGTGCAGAAAAACCTTACAAGTTAGTGAATGTACCACAGACTTACAATTAGTCGTTCCCTTACCAGGCAAATGATGGAAGACTTTTTGTTTTTTTTCAGAAGGATACTTCAAGATAGAGGGAGATATAATATAACACCTTCAATAGGATCACAAAAATTCTAGTTTGAAGGAGGTTTTACTGGTGATCAATAAATTGCATCAAAATAAAAGGCAATAGTCATACAGTAAGGCTCCAGGAAAACGCACAGTTTTTCATAATTACTACCACCACTTTGGTTACCAACTCACATCATTGGCTGTATCATCACAGACAGTTTTAGCTGAAATGTTTCTGCCTAATATTGTTTGCTAGAAGCGACACAGCCACGATCAGTGAACTCAAGCCTGAGCTTCGTCACAAAAGACCGAGGACTATAATTAAGTTGAGACTGTGGGGATGGATGCCGATCAGGCTAAGAAAACTGTTGACTTATAAGCAGGTTCTAACTAAAGCTCAAAAAGAATTTAGGAGGGCCAAGGAGGCTATTTCGTAGATGTCCTATGGGAATAGGTAATCAACGACCACGACTAGTCTCGACATCAAACCTATAAGTGATTTTATTTTATCTTTTTTGATTAAGGTACAAATAGTCAAAAACAAACTTCTGATGACATTATATTTGTTACTTTGCTCTTCTTGTTTGATTTGTAAAAAATCAAAAGTGCTTGAGAGTTTACCTTTAATTTTTTGTCTTAATATTTTTGAAAAGCCAATAGTGCCTTTTTAGTGACTTTACTCTTTCTGTTTGACTCATAAGAAATCAAAAGTTCCTCGTTAGGAAATATTTCTTTTTTTTTATGTGGCGTATTAAAGGCTATAGTGGGAATTTTCAATGAATATGGACATTTGGAGTGAAGTTACCATGTATAATTGAAAGTGTGATTATTTGTTAATGAAAAGAGGCATGTCTTAGTTTCTCATGTTTGGAAGTTTTATTATTAAAATGCAAAGTGTAAAAGTTTAATGGATGAAATGTATAACTGTAAAGCTCTTATAAACGAAATGAAAAATAATAAAACTCGTAAATATAATGGTAAAGGTGTAAATTTCAATATTTTAAATATGAAGTATACATACATACATTGTGATTAATAACTAAAAGTGTATAGTTTTTAAAACTTGAAAGTGTATATCTTATTACAGGTGAAAGTGCATAAACTTTAAGAACAGGAAAGTCATGTGTTTAGTATACTCTTGTATATAAAGTAAAAGGTAATTAAATTTATGTAAAATTTAAAGGTCTAAACGTCTGTGTGTTTTAAACATAAAAATACATAAAGGTAAAAGTCAGATAATTTATATTTTGAAGGTATGACTAAAAACAAGAGGGAATCCTCAGTAACCGCGGCACTTGAAATTCTTTTATGGAAGATTAGAGTAAATTAATCTATGAGGCCTATATTTTCTTTTTATTAGCTATATTTTTATGCGCCAGCAATACTAATCGTCAGGCTAGCGTATACCCGATTCTATTTTACTTCTCACAAGGATCTCTACCAGTCTACCCTCATTTGAAATTCTTTTAAGCAGGATTAGAGTAAATTAATCTGTGTGATCTTGGGCGTAGTCAAATACATTAATCGTTTGACCTCCTGAGTAATTAGATCTCAAATAAGTCAAGAGATGACGGAGCTATGAGCTAAAAGTTTGTACTGAAAAAACACGGAGTAGCCTCCCAGTAGCACAGCGGTATGTCTGCGGACTTACAACGCTAGAAACCGGGTTTCAATACCCGTGGTGGGCAGAGCACAGATAGCCCATTGTGTAGCTTTGTGCTTAACTTCAAAACAAACAAACAAACACGGAGTCAATCTATGAGCCGCTATGGCGCGACTAAAAAGTCGAGCGTCCATACAAATAGGTCTGTAGGTAATGATTCAGGTAATGTTTGCAGGAGATGTCTGCAAACAACATGGAATAAATGTTTATTTGTACTTACTGTACTTTGTTGACTTGTATGTGTAGCTGGATGATTTGTCTCAATGATGCTAAACATTACTAGCGTCCAGACCATACAAAGATGGTAATTTTTTGCAGTATTGTGATGATTAACGCAACCACAATAAATCCATTGGTAAATTTCTAAAATATGTTCTGTACAATATTTGAACTGTTATATTACTAACGATAATAAATTCCCCAGATTTTGTTTTCAGACATTTAAGTAAACGTGTGTTTCATTGTACAGCTTTGAACAGTTGGTTTTCTATTTGGCTATGTGCGTTGGAGATGCTTTCGAATACAGCTAGTATGTGTGACTCTTATAGGCCTAGTTCGTGTGAATTATATTGTTTACAGTTGTAAGGAGGGTTCCTATTCTAGGTGCAAATATCTTAACATTTCATTTATTAAAATGTAAAACTGTATATATTTAAAAGTAAGAATGTAATGTTTAAGTTATTTTTAAATATGGAACTGATATCGCCCTTTTTTTAAGTAAGTAAATGTGATACTCTCGGATACACTGATATTTTACAATAACTTCAATAACAATATATTTAGCAGAAAACGTATTACACATTGAAGGTGAATTATATGAAAAGGCTTGACATGAAGTTTCATAATGAACAAAGACATTTTATTTTATGTTGCCAAACAAGTTGAATAATTCAGTTTAATCAGGATACATAATCACAAGATGAAAGATGGCCACACTTCTCTTTAATAAATGTAGTAAAGAAGAAATTATGCTAGCCCAAAATCTAGATTAGCCTGAGAGAATCAATCACTATATATTTATATGAATGGGATCAAATCTCCCAGAGTGCGTTTGTTACCCACATAATAGGATCAAATCTCCCAGAGTGCATTTGTTACCCATCTAATAGGATCAAATCTCACAGAGTGCATTTGTTGCCTAGCCTGGTGGTTAGAAGCTTGAGGGCGTTATATTGTTACGGTCAATCTCACTATTCCTTGGTAAAAGAGTAGCCCAGGAGTTAGCGGTGGACGATGTTGACTAGTTCTTTCTCTCTAGTCTTTCACTGTTAACTTAAGGACGGCTAGCGTAGACAGTCCTTGTGTAGCTTTGTGCGAAATTCAAAACAAACAACCAAACAAAGCATTTGTTATTCACATCACTTTACCATCTCATTAACAAAAATAAGGAAGACAGAGATTTCAGGTATTTCTAAACGTCTTCATAAGAGCTGCGAAGTGAGAGCTCATTGGTATATACCCCCAAAATTATCCAATGACCCTTAACAATGTGCGACTAGCAAAATAATAAAGTCAACGTATTCCCAAATGAGCCACGTGCACGCTATATGTTCACAATGGGCGTTTACGCGTATAAAGGCGAACATTGTCTTGGTGGAAAAGAAATGCACCCTTCTAAACTATAAGGGAATGAAATATCTGATATGTTTCACATACTACGGTATTGGATGGAATTATTTGATCTATGTTTTAAAGTTTATACATTTTATATATCTTCGTTGAAATTTATTTTCTATGCTTCTACAGCTCACTGCTGATGGGTTTATTTATGCATTTGTTGTTGTTATCATAATACACTTAAAGGCTCTCATCATCATGTCTGGTATTGTTCATACTTAAGAACATGTTTCCTTTCATGAAATTTGTATCATGACTTAAAGTTTTAATATTTACTGTAAAGCTAAAAGTATGATCAGACCGAGGTCAGTCCTAAGATAATAGAGAGTAGAGCTAAATATGTAAAATTTGTGTCTTCACGTCTTTTAATAACTATAAATCATATGAGTGTGGTTGTCTTTATAAGTGGCCAGTACGATAAATATATTCTTAGTTACTTTTTCACAATGTCTATTCAACTATACGTATGCAGAGATAAAACACGTAAGAAACCATGCTTTCCCTTTGTTTGATAACGAAACTAGTCTACTGACACAGGTGGTATGGTTTTTGGGAAGTTCTGTCAAAGATGGAACATAGATACAGCTCTAGAAAGAGAAATTCTTCCAGAGACTTGCACTTTTTAACGTCATGTTAAGTTGTACAGGTGATCCTGTTTTGGGTTGCCTCAAACATTCGGTTTGTTTGGTTTGTTATGAATTTTGCGCAAAGCTACACGAGGTCTATCTGCGCTAGCCGGCCATAATTTAACAGTGAAAGACTAGAGGGAAGGCAGTTAGTCATCACCAACCACCTCTAATTCTCGGGCTACTCATTTACCAACGAATAGTGGGATTGACTGTCACTTTATACGCCTCCACGGCTGAAAGTGGCGAGCATGTTTGGTTGGACAGGGATTCGAACCCGCGACTCGCAGATTGCGGTTCGAGAGCCCTAACCACATGACCAAGCCAGGCCGCAAGCATTCAGAAAAGCAGTCCAATTAAAAAAATAAAATAACTGACATCACGTTTGGATGTGTTATTTAGTGAAAAAATAGTAAAATGTTTTCTTTGTTTCAAAGATACAACTGTTCTTTTTTAGTCAAGTTTGACTTAAAGCACGTACGCCAGTCTCAATTACCTGAAAATTATCGCACAACTTTCAATATCTACTAATATACTGTTATTATAAACAAACTCATTAATTCCTGAACAACACACGCTTTTCTTAGCTCATTTCTACCAAATATATCAAGCAATTATAAAAACATTGTCACTCAAAAAAGCCGCGTAGACATCCAGTAAAACTTAACATTTGGAATTCTTTATGCGCATGCTTAGTAAATTATACACTATAAACATTCATGTTTCAGTTCTTTAAGCAAATAAATTACTGAAAATTTCTATTTTAAGTTTTCTAAACGAAGAATAGCAACATTACATGTAATATGAGAAATTACTAAAATGACTTGGAATGTGTTAATCACGTGAATCTTTAAATCCAAAATAATCTTAGCAAGACAGCAAAACTCTATAAAGTGATGATCTTTCTCACGTGGTTTATTTTATATTATTCGGGGTTTTAAATCGATGAACAGTTTATAAAATTAATTTGTTTCCGTACTTCCTTTTCTCAGTATTTCTTTCTGTTCCAATATTCGAAAAGAAGTTTTAACAGATCAAAACTTATATCAAGAAACCGACCTGTTACATGTTTAGAACAAAATTTATTCTCGGTATTTTTCAACCAATAAATTAAAATGGCGCCCGTATCAAAATGATTATTTGACGTATTAACGAAGACTTATTTATTTTAAAACATAGTTTTAAATTATATAAGATTACTGCATTTACATGTAGATATTACTAATTTAAATCTGTTTGCCATTCTCTTTGTTCGTATTTTATTAAGTTGAAACGTTATTGCATTTTTTAAACAAATTTCGAAGGTTTGGGGGCCAGAACTCTGCCTTGTAGTGCAATGTAGACTTATTCGGGGAATTTGATTATATCAAAATTGATTGATTCTGAATATCTTTGATGTTCTTATGCGAGAATAACGACGGAAAGATAATTCTCATTAAAGAGACTGTGGAAAGTTTTTGCATGGTAATTAAAAAAAAATCTGGTATTTTTAGACGGTTTTACTCTATAAGATTATGGGCTTCAATAATTATCATATGGCTTTAGTATAAAAGTATTTAAGTTTTTGACCATCCTTTTAACACCTTCCTTACTCATTACGTCACGGCTCTTCGTGGCGATCACACGCTTTCGTGTGTTTTGGACGAACTTCGCTGGCTGCTTTAGTAAGATTGCTAATGTAGATCCAAGTAATTAGGCAGGCATCTCAACTAAGCGCCACGCCATAATGGAGTTCAGGTTCAGGTAGAATACTTTCCACCCCCAGTTCTGTTGGAAGCAGACAGACCGGGGGCAGAAACTCGCCGATAACATGTCATTATTCCTCCGAACGTGATGCCGTTGTCGCTGGCCGCGTGAGGCCCAGACCACCGGACCCTCCCGCGACGGGCTTGTGGCAAGGCCACAAGAGGGTTACGGAGGAGGGCGGGTGGCTTGCCCGGGCGTGCAGTAACTCGTCAAGCATGCGAACAATGTCGTGTGGCGAGTTGAGTACGGAAGACACGCCATGCCGTTCATTCCCAACAAATGTTTATGGGAGGTCAAGAGGGCATAAATAGTGGCGATTTAAAGTTGGTAATATACTAAGCATATCTCATTAAAGACACACGCACATCTGTATTTATTGTTTAAATCCAGCCTCAGCTAGACTAATATATTAAGCATGTCAGGTTACCTTGTAAAAAAAAAAAATAGATTGTGTGCAACGTTACTTTTTTATTGTCATTTCAAATTTATAACTGGCAGCTCACATCGAGTTATAATCAATTAAAGCCTTCAATATAATAATGAATTACTGGTTTTATTATCATTTTCCGTTCATGTTGCACGGGTAGAAACTTTTTATGTTGCGAAGTTGGAGTTGAATTTAAAAAAAAATATTCGCATTATTAGAAAACCAGCGGTAACAAAACATTCGAAAAGTAGTTTATTTCAACACTTATATGTTTGCTTGTTGCTAAGCGCAAAGCGCTGAGCCTACTGCAGGGATTGAACTTCGAATTTAAGCATTATAAGCTCTCAAATGCACCGATTGTTCAACTATCATTAAGATGTTATGCAGAAATTACAGGTTATGAGTTCGATGTTAGTTTCAAAAAATAGGTGACACTTAACAATAATGATGTGGTTTTAAGTAGAAGCCTTATATAATATTGTATGTCTACTGAACTGATAGAAGGAAGACGCTAGTGAACAGCACCAACTGCCAGCTATTGAGCTACTCTTGTCTCATTGAATATTAGGATTTAATCGTTACTCTTATAACGCATCCACGACCCCAAAGTGAGGAGAGCATTATTATTATATATATATATTTTTTTTTGCAGTAAAGAGTCGCAAACCATGAACCATAGGTTTTGCAGTCAGGGCAGATTACCAGAAGTCTTACGATTGCGCTTAAGATTTTCTAAACAGTCTCAATACGCTAAAACTCCCCTAAAACAAATTACAATAGTTATAAGTACATCGTTACAAGAAGAGCAATATTTTTCTCAATTGAAATCTTGAAGAACAGTTCTAACACTACAGTTTCACGTGTTTATTGTGACTTCTGATGTTCACTAGAATGCTGTTATTTTATTCCTTCTGAAAGGTGATCTCTCTGATTTCCCAAATCCATCGTTCGTTAAGTTCATTTTCCTATATCAACGTTTTATTTATTTTTGTTCAGAGAGATTACAGATGTTCCGAAACACAATTCAGAATGATAGGTAGATCGATCATACTGTTTCCACAACATTTTAAATACAATGATAAACCGACGAATACTTATAACGTTGTTACTTTGATCAGTCGAATAATTACGTAGAATTTTTCTTACTAGTTTATATCATTTATAATGTTTTATAATTCAACAAGGCTGCACGCTTGGTATATCTATATATCTATAACGTACTGGCTTGGTATACCTATATAAAAAACCATCATTCAATTTTCGTTGTAAACTAATCTCGCATTGGTTATGTGAAGCACATTGATTTTCCCCTCGTGTGTAAGATTTCTTTCAGATTTGGTTCACGTAAAAATATAAAAGCATTTTATGACAAAAAAAAAAGATATTAAATTACATTTCGTAAAAGCTTCAGAAACTCCTCGTTGAGCTTTTATAAATCCTAACGGCGCGGGAATGACGTCAATTCCTGCTGTGTCCTCCAGACGAACGAGCAAGGGACGTTACCTACTAAGCTAACGTATCATCTGATAGGTAAAATAGCGTAATTAATTCAAGGCCATGATCACTAGTAGCGAAGTTAGAATGCTTGCTCACTGTTCTTCCAGCTAAATCTGTTGGGATAAAAACCGGTTTCTTTTTACCCAGCATTTTATTTAAATGAAAGTATAATCAATGTACTAATGATCTGTAAAATAATGCTGAAGAACACGTGTTAAACATTTACAACAAGAGAGCTCAGTGAATGTGGTTTATTGGAAGGTTGTAAGAATTTTTAACGAAACGGTAGATTTTTCTGCGAAAAAGTTATTATCCAGCTCTATACTCGGATAGTGAAACTTACGGTTAATAAGATCCAAAAGAATAAATTCATATGTACAAGGCTATTCTATGAAATAAGTTTCCTGCATGCAGAGAGTACAAGTTCTCAAATATACCAACAGTTACACATTCACATACAGAGTTCGCGTCTTTAGCTTAGGAAAATTGGTTGTAAGATAGTTTTATAACAAGAAAACACCAGGCATTAATAAACTAAGGACGCCCCGGTGTATGAATTTCGTTGTAGGCAGTGTTCTAACAAGAAGACACCAGGCACTGATAGAATGAGACCACCTCAACACCTCGGTGTCTGAATTTGGTTGCAAATCCAGTTTTAGAAGAAGGTAAAATCAGGCATTGATAGAATGAGAATTCCTTAGCATCTTGTGTAAAAAACTTACTGAAAGTTAGTCTTGTACGAATAAGAAAAAATCAGGTGCTGGTAAGATATCTGATATTGGGACTTATTTGGATTTTGTTTGTTTGTTTGTTTGGAATTAAGCACAAAGCTACACAATGGGCTATCTGTGCTCTGCCCACCACCGGTATTGAAACCCTGTTTATAGCGTTGTAAGTCCGCAGACATACCGCTGTGCCACTGGGGGGCAACTTATTGGGTAGAAAGTTCCATAATTTTGTTTGTTTGTTTTGAATTTCGCGCAAAGCTACACGAGGGCTATCTGCGCTAGCCGTCCCTAATTTAGCAGTGTGAGACTAGAGGGAAGGCAGCTAGTCATCATCACCCACCGCCAACTCTTGGAATACTCTTTTACCATCGAATAGTGGGATTGACCGTAACATTATAACACCCCCACGGCTGAAAGGGCGAGCATGTTTGGTGTGACGGGGATTCGAACCCGCGACCTTCAGATTGCGAGTCGAACGCCCTAACCACCTGGCCATGCCGAGCCTCCATAATTTTGAATTCCATCATTTGCATTTGTTACGCTGTTTTATCTTCGTCTCAGTTTTCCTATTTTGTCCAGACTGTGAATATGCATATAACTGCTTTATGCATATATTCTTCAAAAAATAATACAATTTTCTGCTATCATCTGTGCTTCTAGCGATTGATGAAAAAAAAATCGTCTAAAAGTACAAGGAAAAATCATGTTTAGTAAAAACAAATTCGAAAGGTTTTCTTCAGGGCTCATCAACAATCCCGTGTATGTGTAACGATTATGCTCAGAATTTTGAATTATCTGTGTTTCTTGTCGGCTGAAACTTACAAAAGAGACTACTTTTAATTTGTCTTTTTTCTCTTTGCTATTTTGTTATACATAAATATATTAACGTTTTGATATTTGTTGTTGTTTCAAAGTATCATATGATAAATTGCAAACATTTGTATTGTGATTAAGTTGTCAAGTAAAATTATTTTAAAAAGTAAGACGATTATTCAGCTTTCGTAACAGTATTATCAAGAAAGGAGAAAACAATTCACACGTAACAAAAAACAACAGTTCTCGGAAGCCAACTTTACATGATCAGGATTTTATCCTGAAAATTCATCGTGTGATTTTTTATTTTTGATCACTGGTGCTATAAACGCTTGCAAGATATACATAGTATTTGAGTTGAGAACCAGTCTTGTAAAGTAAAGTTGTTACAATGCGATATAATAAGTAATAAAAGTTTTTATTTTTTATTCTGCTTTTAAATGTTCACGTTTTAGTTCTAAGCATGTAATTTAAGTCATAAAAACTTGAGTATTTATTATCAGTAACAGATGATCTATGTGCGAGTTCTAAGGCTGATGAGTAGAAGACTGGAACAGATTATCTCGTGATGTCTAGTCCAACACCTTTAATTCAGCCAGCTCCTTCACTATCATTTTATCCAAATTTCCAGCGACTACTGCGGATGTCTGGGTTGTGGAATATTCGATAAAGAGCTGAGCAAGGAGTCTATCGAATGAAAACACATAACCGCCTTTTCCCTATCTAAAACAGAACCTACAAAAATATAACTGGAAATCTGTTCTTACAGTGGTATAAGGAAAATAGCCTGTACGACTACAGTGCCATCTGGAAGGCAGCGTGTAAGATAAACAATAGAGATATGGCGTTTATTGAGTTATTCTTTCAGCCATTTATAGCTGAGTATTATATTATTTCTACACTTCTAGATCCCACATAGAGTGTTTGTATCTTCATTAATTTTACGGAGAAAGTTTAAATCTAAAAAATTGAAAATAATATAAAGAATAAATTCGTTAGCTGTTTGAAATCTTATTGAATAAGTTGTTCTTTTCTAATAGTGGATTAATTACCTCTATTATTGCATCTGCTAATAAAACATCCTCACTATTTTCTTTCAGAGAAAACGTCATTTTCTGTGATAGTCAAGACACATTTCTTTTGAATATTATTAACCGAATATTGTCGCAAAAGACTGAGTATTACTTAATTTTTGAACCATTCAAAATAATATAACTTCAAAGACTGGTCAAAATTCTCCAGAGTTTTGGTATTGCGTTAGCTAAAAAAGAAAAATCATCCCATATTGCATCGCTTAAACTCATCTTTTCCGAACTATTGAACAGTGATTTGAAAATTAACATTTCCCCATGATTTCAACTTCATTTACGCACTTCAATCTTGGTATTTTACTCTACTTTTTAACGTAAAAAATAGACGCCTTGATGAAACTTAGTTGAATGGACGGCAACTTCCTGTTGTAGAAACACGACGTTTCGAAAGTCTTCCGACCTGAAGACGAAAGGCGGAAGACTTTCGAAACGTCGTGTTTCTACAACAGGCAGTTGCCGTCCATTCAACTAAGTTTCATCATGAATACTCTGCTTAAACAATCTATCAAAGAGAACATGTCTTCTTTGACCAAATTATGTTTAGCTGGTATAAGACAGCACTCGTTCGTTCAATACCCGTTTCCACAGCACGACATAATATATTTCCCTCATCAACTCTATATCTTTACGTCTTTAAATCTCAATACACTTTGTTACGATTATTTCACACTCACCAAACTTCTTACTCCAAAAGCGGTTGATACGTCTTTCTTTTTACGCTTTCTACATCTTGAAAACTGAGTGTGGGTATTACAATCTTCTGTACTCTACTGTATCAGTATGGTTTGCATAAGTATTACACTTCTTATTTTCTGCTATGATCGTCAAGTTTGGTATAGAGTATCACGCTTCTTGTACTCTAATACGTATCGATAGACTGACGTTAGAAATTCCCACATCTTATACACTGCTGCGTCCCCAAAACTTGAAATAATGTAGACACTTCTAACACTCTACTACATCTGTAAAACTTGCTGTAGATTATTATACTTTTTGCACTCTGCTACATCTCTAAAGCCCGGTGCAGGGTATTATATTTCTTATACTTTGCTACGCATCGAAGGTTTAGTGTAAGGTATTGATTATACTTCTTGTACTCTGTTGCATCTCTAAAGCTTGAGTAAACTATTGCACTTGGTATACTCTACTATGCCTCTGAATTTTGGGTAAACTATTACACTTAGTGTACTCTACTATGTCTCTGAATTTTGGGTAAACTATTGCACTTGGTATACCCTACTATGCCTCTGAATTTTGGGTAAACTATTACACTTAGTATACCCTACTATGTCTCTGAAGCTTGGTTAAACTATTACACTTAGTGTACTTTACTATGTCTCTAAATCTGGGGTAAACTATTACACTTAATATACTCTACTATGTTTCTGAAGCTTGGGTAAACTATTACACTTAGTATATTCTAACATGTCTCTGAATCTTGAGGAAACTATTACACTTAGTTTACTCTGTTATGTCTCTAAAGCTTGGGTAAACTATTACACTTTGTGTACTCTGCTATGTCTCTAAAGCTTTGTGTGAGTTATTACGCCTCTTATACCATGCTTGTCTAGGCTATGTTTACGGTAGTGAACCCGTAATTCTCTGTTTAACTCTATACCCCTTGGTGTTACAGTTTTTGTAGTCTTACTAAGTCACTTCATTTCATGATGTATAAGGTATAACATTTATTCCGGTGTTTGCTATACTTTTCTTGAACTTTATATAAGATAGTAAGCAATCATTTTATAAATTTATATTTATCTAAACTTTGATGAACAGTAGGCTTCATCTCTTGTTATTTCTGTATGCTTCTTTTTTAACTTCTCTACAGAATATATATTGGAAGAACATTTTCGTCAACTCTAGCTACGACACTGCAGTTGTAGTTGTAAGGTATTACGCTTTTTTAACTTTAGCTACATCTGCAATTCTAGATGTAAGGTATTAAGTTTTTGAATTCTGCTACGCTTATGGATCTTGAAGTATGATAGTACACGACTTCAGCTCTTTACCTTCTTCAAACTCGTTTCATTTCTTCCCTTTGGTGAAGGTAATTAAGTTTATTCATCTCTTCCTATGTTTTTACTCTTTTTTTATCTTTTATTTCATCTTTTTTATCTTTTATTTCTTCAACTTACTGTAGGACAGTATATGCTTCTCTGCTGATACGTTTCTATACCTTAAAGCACAGAAAGAATAACATTTTCTCAGTTTTATCTTCTCGTCTTAGTGTGTACAGGCAGTGTACTCAATCAACTTGATTGCATCTCCATCCCTTGGTGAGAAAGTATTAATTTATTTAAGTTTTACGTCGTCTCTTAACTTTTGTTGTATAGAAAGTAGGCCTACAGTCTCGCTATTTCTCCATCGCTCGATGTAACAACATTAAACTTGGCCACATTTATCTGGTTTATGAAACCTGGAATATAGTAGTAATCGTTTTAAATTTTGGTATAACTATATACTAAGATCTCCTGTTCTTTAATTTTGCTATATTAATTCAACGTTTGCATTTCATCATCAGTCTCTAATTGTCTTCAACTTCGCCACATTTCTTTTACGTATTGTAGGTCAGAAGTTGCCTTCAGCTTTCAATGTCTTTCTACACTTCTTTAACTTTACTGCATTTCATCAGCTCCCTCTTTGTTTCTAGTTTAATTATTTAACTGGACTATATATATATCTATAATTTGTAATATGGCAGTATTCTTCTTCTTCCGTTTTGCTGAACTTATACACAAAAGGAAAATGTGAAAATTGTTATCATACAAATTTAATAAAAGATAAATCGCACCTCTTAATTTCAGTTTTATATTTGAATATGCATGCTGAATCTTCTACATATTCCGAAATAAGTGCTATCTTATCGTTCATTAGTTATTTTGTTACATAAATACATATGCAGTTAACAATTTTCTTGATTAATTTGAACCCAGCTCAGTGTTTTTTTCGGTTAGAAAATAATGTTTTTGTATTGAAATAATTTTATAGTATCAGACACGCGTTCGTAACTCAAAGTAATTTCAAATGTTTTTTTTTATCTTTAAAATAAGGTATATTATGAAGTTTCCACAGTAAGTGGATATTTACCTCAACGTGTGATTTCTGACTTAAGCAATAAATGAAATGGTACACTCATAACCAGATTTTTAATATTTGTTTTCCTAGTTACCTTTGTCGATTTTACAATATTTTTGTAAGAACTGAGACTCAACACAAAAGACAACTAGAAACCAAACAAAGATAGTGTTCCACGAATATGACACACATTTCTAAAATACTAAAATATTGGATTACGCCACAAATAATGTCCTTGTACGTGACTTCCATACTTAATCCCAGTGTTACATATAATCTTGTTATTAATAAAAAGCTTGAACTCGTTAAGTCGTGATTGCAGGTAAGTTATTGGCTGAACAATTGTCATGTTATATTAGTATAAAAATAAGTGCACGAGAAACATATTTATGTTGAGATGTAAACAAGTTTTTCATATAATTGTGGACAAACATTCGAGCAGTTGATGGCCTGTCTGTAAGGCTAAAATAGTTTTTATACAGTAAACTATCAATATTTGAAGATTTTGTGTCAACCAAAAATGAGTATTTTGTTTCCTGCTCTAGTAAAACGTTTTCTAATTGAGTAAATTTCTCAGAAACACCTGGCAGTATTATATGATGAATAATGAAAAGAATAGGTAAAGAAAGATGAATGCCAAATACGTGCGATGGAGGTCAAAAACACAATAGGTAGTCTACCACACTTAGAAAAGTAGTATCACGCGTACCGTGCATGTTAAATTAACCCAGTTTAAGGTGGTTAATGTTTATCTCCATGTTCATTCAGAGCAAAGCTTATCGTTTTCCCGCTAGAATAATAGAGAGTCACTCAAAGATACGAGAGCAACTTGCAGTAATTGTATTTCCAGTGATCACGAACGTTCTGCCACCCTAGTTGTTAGTTAAACATTTTTGGTGGCTGTATACACAGAATAAAATGAAGGAGGGCCCACTCGAGCTTAAATCATGCCCCTGTGTTTACATCATCAATGTAAGATGGTCCGCGTTTAAAAGTTTACTAACGAACGTGATTGGCATGCATTATCTTTTATGAAATCTAATCTTTACCTGAACAAAACACCGTAAATCAACCAAATCACAGTTCATTCGACCAACATGACGTGGCAGGGAAGGTGGGTAAGCACGAACACTTTAAATCACGGGTTGTCACGAAAGATACCTACAAATATCAACAGTAACCTTTCTACACTCACTACATGATAGGTAAATTAGAATTTTCATGTATTTCGAAAATTTTTCTCAAAGAACAATTTATCATGCTAGAATAAAATAATTCTGATTGTTGTAAAGTAAAAGAAAAATTAATTTGTATAGTGAACGTGCGCGATTTGAGTTTATAACATCCGCCAGGAAAATTATAAGTGTTGTTTGGAAACTCGAACTAGTCGTTACTTCCATCTCGTGCGTTGTTGTTTTGTTGAGACGATTCGCTGGTCGATAAAAATACCATTTAAGTATAGGTTAAGTAAAAATTTTCATTTAATGCTCTGTTAGAGATGCAGAGTCGTTAATTTGCATCTTTACGATTTGCATACATTGATGCGTAGTTACTTGTTTAAACATTTTCGATGAAAGTGGAAGAAGAAAATTCGTTTCCATCTTATGTTCCTGATTTTCACTTTTCTTGTTTTCTCTTTCAAGTTGTTGCCATTTACTTTCAAGTCTGTTATTACTTTAAAGGTGACGAATGTAGCGGTGATAATACTCAATAAATTATTTCATTAAATGTATCGTGAAATTAAAATTTTTCTATTAGAACAACTATTATGGACACCCTGTATAATATCCAAAATATAGAATATTCAAATATATATTATTATGTGTATTATGTGTTATACTATCTAAACACAGAATATTCAAATGTATATTATCATATGGACTATAATATTCATCCATCGATATGACGTCTTATTATTTAAACACAGAACAAACATTCAAGCAGACATGACACAGAACAATACATTTAGTGACAAATAATGGCTGGAGACGGCTTGAATGGGTAATGAAGAAAAACTTTAATATAACAGCAAATGTACAACGTTTCGACAAGGTTTTGTCATCATCAGGTAATCGTCATCGAACATTTAGTGACAGTTCCATGTCTTCTAAACTGATAGCAGCGTTTTTTGTCATCATCAGGTAATCGTCATCGAACATTTAGTGACAGTTCCATGTCTTCTAAACTGATAGCAGCGTCGAAGTTCTTAATATTCGTTTGAACAATTATTATTCTGACAAATATACTTTACTATAATTGTATATATTTGTATCAGTTACTCCATCTGTAAATAAAACACTGTATTTGATATTATTAAGTCATTTGAAATAACATATTAGGATACAATTCAGTGGTTAGCGAAATATATCTACAAAGTACTTCGAAACAATGTTTAATTTCACAATGTACATTTCAGTACAAGATAATTTGATTCCATATTTTCGTGTATATATATAATCTTCCCATCGAGATATACTGCACTCCAACATACAATACAATTTTCCCATCAAGATACACTGCACTCCAACATACAATACAATTTTCCCATCAAGATATACTATATAGGTAACTCAGGAGTGTATTTGGTAATATAAGCTTTCAGTGTTCCTAATGTTCATATTTCCTCGACGGAAGTTGTTTCACTACTTGTTAATAACCAGTTTGTTCAAACATTACTCAGATGCTTATCGGTTAAAAATTTTGCTGTGTGCCAGCGAAAGCATTACGTAGTTGTAAATTAAAATTTTTGTAACTGAGCTACATTTCGCTTTTTTTTTATAATTGAAATTGTTTCGCTGTTTTATATTGTTTAGTCGATTATCATTGAAAGTTGTTTTTTCGTTAATGCTGTGAAGTTTCTTGATGAATAATATTTAAAAGCATGTCCGTTTTTTAGTTGTTTTTCAGTTAAATTCAATTTTCACCTAATAATTTACATTTTTCATTTAAATGTAATTAATTATTTTAGTTCAATTTTAAATCAATCATATGTTTTACTACTCAACACAACATCAATGTATAATCTTATCATCAAAGTTTACTATATTCCAGTGTAGTCTTTTTTTACCAATTCACAACAGAGCACTACACTGCTTCGTGATAATCGTACTATACTACATTATATTGTATTTTTGTTTTTTAAATGTATTACATTACATGGTGATATTCTCATAAAAGTGTGCTACATTACAGAATAATCTCATGATTAATATGTATATTACAGTGTAATCTTATCGTCAAGGTACCTCACATCATAGTATAGTATCCTCATAAACGTAAAATACGTAATGTACTACATTACAATACAATCTTCACATCAAGATATACTACATTCCAACATAATATTTAATCTCCCCATCAAGATATACTGCATTCCAACATACAATAGAATCTACCCATCAAGATATACTACATTCCAACATACAATACAATCTTCTCATCAAGACATACGACATTCCAACGCACAATACAATCCTCTCATCAAAATATAATACATTGCAACTTATTTTTGTCTCCAAAGCTTAACTTCATAATTAAAGATTAACTACCTTACAGTAAAATTATTCTCATCAATTTATACTGCATTATATATAATGTAATTTTCTCATCAACATATACTGTATTGCATCTTAATGCTTGTACTAATCCACATTGTAATAATAGTAATAACCTTCTCACAAAAATACACTACGTTATGTTAAACAGTCTTGGCCAAAATGTTTGCATATTTTATAACAAATAAGATCATTATTATTAAGATGGAATACAAATACACTTAGCGATGTTAAACTGAGAAATGCATATTATATTAATTATCTACACATGTAATTTGTATAATGAAACAGGTTCTATGAACATCATGAACGATTTATTAAAACAGCAAACAATTTTATCAAACATCAGCATTTCACCTAGCACAACAAAACCTTACCAAAACATATATAATGACAAAATATAACATCAAGTTATTATAAATAGCGTCTGTAACCTTATATCAGTTCATATTAAACATTCAGTACTTGGTTGGTTCTCCCTGTACTCTAATAACCTCCGCAAAGCGATGTGGCATGCTGTCGATGAGGTTATTGATGTAATCCACCGTGATTTCATCCCAACTTGTCACTTGAAGGCGCTGCAGCTCAGCTATAGTAACTAGTTTAAGGTCGTGGTTAGCAATTTTCCGGCTCAGTTCTGCCAACAGTTCTCAATGGGATTACAGTCTGAAGACTTTGATGGCTATGGCAATCTTGTAACGTCTTCCTGGTATAGGTAATCCTGTACAATACGTGCACAGTGGGCACTAGCATTGTCATTATGGAATACAAAGTTATTGTCAAACCTTGCTCTAGCATATGACAGAAATGTCGTCTCCATGTGATGCCTGTAGGAAGCGTTTTGACATTTCCCTGGAGTATATGAAGAGCAGTTTTTTCACCACGATGAATAGCTGCCAAAACATGTACTGCACCACCTCCTGCGTATTCCTTGTGGGAAATACAGTCTTCCCTCATCTGTTCTCCAGTCAAAATACAAACACGAATCCTACCATCATGTTTAACAAGCCGGAAACAGGATTAATCTGAAAATATGACATGTTGCCAGTATCCTAACTGTAAGTTGGCATACTGTCTTGCCCAAGTAATACGGTGACAGTGCTGAATTCTGGTTAATATCGGTTTGCAGATAGCCCTTCTTCCAAAATAACCAAGTTTGGTCAGTCTCCTATTCATTGTTCTTCTGGATACCCTGGAATGAATGTGTTCATGCCATTCCTGTCGTAAGGTGTTGCAAGATTTCTTTCGACCTTGGCGTGTTAACCTGATCAAAACACAGTAGTTTTTCGGCGTCTACCAGTAGACTTTCCGGGAATAACATTTTCTGCAGTCCGATGACATTTCATGATTATGGATATAGTGCACTGGAGGCACTCTGCTATTCTGGCAATGCCCGTTTGCTTCACATCATTTATAGACAGTCGAATAATTTGACGCCCTATAACTTCTGGCACGTGATGAGGCATGACTCTATACCAAGTACAGAGACATTGTCTGATCAAAGTGTTGATCTGTTTCGAAAAAGATTATACCAAAAGCACACCCTTTTATACAAAACAGGTGTGTATGCGTGTTTTGACGAACAGATGCTCAAAACAACTTATACAGACCAGAATAACAAGTCGTACATGTTTGTCCGATCATACGATATCTTCTCTGTTACTAATCGGGCATTTTCTCAATAACTACTCCATCCACGTAGACAATAACATCAATATAGAACAGTGTACAACCACTATGGCCAAGACTGTATCTTATCGTATTATAATATAGATTAATCATCTCCTCAAGATACACCAAACTACGATATAAGATTTAGACTTCAAGCCTAGATTTGAGTTAAATCCTCTTTGGGGAACAATAGCCTACATTGGACATTATATAATGTGAAATTTTCCTTTATCAGATTCCACTTTTTAACAATGTATTCTCTGATCAACTCTTATTGCATCGAGCTATAATACATAATATAATTATATATATTTGACTGTTAACATCTGTCCCCTGATGGCTCAGCGGTAAGTCTGCAGGCTTGCAATGTTAAAAATCAGATTTCGATACCCGTTGTTGGTAGGGCAAAGATAGCCCATCGTATAGCTTTGTGTTTAACAACAACCAACCAATAACTGCTAAGATCTATAATTAAAATTCATGAATGCGAACTCGAGCCAGTTTTATTACATTTTGTATGACACTGTTAATTGGTATTTTCAATCTGATCGGTGGCGCTTTATACGACGTATGGGCTAAACAGCCGATTTATAGATCTTTAGGCTTAGACATTACTGCCCCCAATTTGGAACTGTTGACCATGAGAAAGTATCTGCGTGCTATTCTTATCTGTATTAATAGCGGGATTGACTGACACTTTTATAACTCCCGCACAGCTGAAAATGTGAAGCGTATTCTGCGGTGTATCACTGGCTCAATCCTTGGGCTTTCTGTTACGCGGAACTATATACTAACCGATAAGCCACACCCGGACCTCGTATGATTCTGAAGCGGTATGGCTTTCAAAAAACTGTTAAACAAACTGTCGACATGCTTCCCAGTTGCAACCACGGCAAAAATACTTGTTAAGTTAAGCAATTATTCCTTTAAGATGTCGTTCTAAACCTAAACTAAAATCGGGTGGATTAAGGCAGTTAAAATCTTTCAGGTCAGATCACTTTTGAAAATACTATAAGATACTCATGACTACTTTAAGTATCTAATGGCTGTGTAGGATGGCCTATATAGTTTATTGGTTTTTCATTTTGATTTTTAAATAACAGGTTTCATTATGAGGATAGGCTATGCATTTGTTGTCGGTCTTTCTTTCTAATCAAAGCATTTTCCAAATTCAAAGGCTTTTATTGACTACCTGAATAAATAAATAAAAATCTGTTTTACAAATCAAACATGCATAAAAGTTTGTCGCTACCATATTTCAATATTTTTTTCACTGCCCTGTCTTCTTCTAAACTGTACTTGAATAATTGAGTTTTGATGTTACATACGATTTGTTGAGGATCACTTTTTCCAGTTCAGTGACTGAGGTAGCGGGAACTTTAAAACAGCCAAGTCGATTGACCTACAACAAAAGATATAAAAAAAAATAACAGAAATATAAATTACAAAAAACAACAACAAATAAACAAAAACAATGAACTTAATATAAGCTCTTTTAAGTTTTCTTCATGTTGTTAGGAGGTAATCAAAGTCAGTATGCCAGTAAGATTATCTAAACACACTATTATACTAAAATGGTGGAGTTAAGTATACGCCCTAGTATTTATAAATGTGTAATAAACGAAATTTAAAAACTAGTCAACAAAAGTGACCATTATCAGAATAGCCGTCTTCTGCGTAATCAACTAACAATAACACTAATTGACCCCCCCCCCCTAGTGGCACAGCTGTATGTCTGCGAACTTACAACGCTATAAACCGGGTCTCGATACCCGTGGTGGGCAGAGCACAAATAGCTCATTGTGTAGATTTGTGCTTAACTTCAAACGAATAAACTAACTGATTTGAAAATTAAGCGTTTAAACATGTTCCAAATGTTTGTATACATTTAATGGTGGCGATATTTGCCGACGGAAATTATTTAAATAAATTTTCTTTATATACACCTGGAAAAAAGTTAAGCACCCCCGTGTTTTTTTCAAGTGATTCAGATTCGACATTCTTGTGACTGATTATAAATTACCATTCAATCTAAACGTGTTTATCAAATGAAATTATGCATTATT
>NW_013665639.1:1554332-1557419 GCF_000517525.1 Limulus polyphemus | reverse complement strand
ACACGTTTAGATTGAATGGTAATTTATAATCAGTCACAAGAATGTCGAATCTGAATCACTTGAAAAAAACACGGGGGTGCTTAACTTTTTTCCAGGTGTATATATACTACTACTATTATTTGTTTGTATGTAGTAAAGCACACAGCTTCACAAGGGGCTATCTGTGCTCTGCCCATCACGGGATTTGAAACCCGGTATCTAGCGTTGATAAGTTCGCCACTGAGGGCATTATTTTTAACAGTTGGTTTCGGGTGCTTTTAATCGGCAATAGGTTTCATCAGAAAATAACGTTTAATATGTATACATGTTTGTTGTTAAGCGTAAGGTCTCTTCCCACTGCTGAGATCCAACTCTGAATTTTGGTTATAAGCCTATAAGCTTAACGTTGAGTTACTTTGGGGGAGGGGATAATTTTTGAATTTGGCAAAAATAATGTACATTAAGAATTTCATCTAAGTCCTTTCAGGATGCCAGGACAGTAGAAAAGTTTGAAAACCGGTATTAATTTTACTCATACCATTGTTTCCAGCTCAGTATGAATTTTCACACTTAAATTATACTTTTTGCACGTCACTGCCAGCGTCATTTTCCGCTCAATGATGAAGTTCATAAAACTAGGTAAGTGTAAAATTGATTTGAAACACTATTTATATCAGTCTTTCATAAAATGTCTAGGCTGGCGAAGCATGATTTTTTTCAACCACGTTGCACCTCTGTGGTTCAGCGGTTAGTTTCAGAGCTTATAATGCTAACATTTGTGGTTCGATACAAGCCGTGAGTACAGCGCAGTATAACAATGTGTAGTTTCGTTCTTGAAACTAACTCAAAACTCAAAAACGTCTTTCTTAAGTGGTTCAAAACAGGTTAAAAGTAAGAAGAGTATATAATGAACTGAACATTTCTATTAGAAAAACATGGCTGCCGCATTCAATTTATTACTTTATAATGGTTACAAATAACTGCTAAAGTTGAGTTATAACCATATTTGAGCACCTAATTGCCATTATTGAGTTTTTCACAGTTTGTGAGACTCCTAATATTATTGGAAAGTGTTGCTAAAGTGGAGAACTGTGAACTAGCTAAAGAGCCAAGTGTTCATATTTCTTTTTTCTTTTCCCATGTTAGCCAAAAAAATGAGTGAAGTTTTCGCAATGGCTTTAATACGACAAAAAATCATTTTAAGAGTATTTGGGAACAGGCTATCACTAAACACGGTAATGTTTATTATGTAGGGATGAGTTGAGAAATTAATGGTCGCCGTATTCAATCTATTACTCTATGATGCTTATAAAGAACTGATGAAGTTGAGTTATGGCCTTATGTGAGCACCTAATTGCTAATATCGAGTGTTTCACAGCTTGTATAACACTAATATAACACTTTTCTTCTACCACACCCATTTTTGTGGGGAAATAATAATAAAAAAAGGAAAATACTGCTTAGAGTTAGTTCAGTTTTTCAGCATATATTATTTCCATGTTTCATAAATAACAGTTTCATTTCTCGTAGCTACATGGAAGCACAAATTGTTCTTATATAACGACCGTTTGTGACTTTTATTTGCACAAACCTGATATCTGTCCGAACAATTTCAATAAAAATAAATAAGGAAAACAGAAAAATCTAAGTTACTATTCACGGTATCAAGTAGATCAATTACTTCTGCAAATGACAGATCTATGTACATGTTATTGAAGTCTGAGTTTAAAAACACCAGTTTCTTAAGTATCAGAATAATACATTATATAGCAGTCTACTTTTCTTCAAATTTTCAGTGGGGCCGAGCCTGCCATCTGTGTGAGTATGCATGGTATCATACTTCATGGCCTGGAATCTATATGATCTCCTTCTTGTTAATCGACATTACCCTAACATGTGGTGGTGTCAATTGTATGCACATGCAGTGATTTGAGATGAAGTTCGAAGGTGTGGGTTCTGTAAATGTTCCCTTAACGTTGGTCCAGCATTCTGGGTATATGTATCGTCCTGGAGGAACCTTTCCAGGTTCACCGACCCCCAATGTAATCCAACATTAGAGAAACTGGCAATCGTGATATGATTTTAACAAAACATGTTACCATTGAATTATAAAAATAAAATAAATGTTTACTTATCAACCTATTTCAATGATTTTTTTAAAGAGGGGGAAACAAGTAATAAAAACAAGAGGGAATCATCAATAGCCGCGGCAAATGAAATTCTATTAGGCAGGATTAGAGTAAATTAATCTATGAGACCTCTTTTTCCTTTTTATTAGCTATATTTTTGTGCGCGAGCAATACCAAGCATGCGGCGCGCGTATACCCGATTTGATTTTATTACTCATCAAGATCTCCACCAGCCTACCCTCAAATTGAATTTGTTTTAGGCAGGATTAGAGTAAATTAATCTATGAGACCTTGGGCATGGTCAATGGTCAAATAACATAGGCCTGAGATGGTTTTATTGTCTTGAAATTGTTACATGTTTTACAGTAATCCTTGTACGCTGATTCCGAAAGTGATATCCATTTTTCTCCATCATGTACATATTTTTCGCATAAGTGGATCATTTTCATTGAAATCGGGTCACATTTTGTTATACTTAAAATGTTGACAACCACTGGCTATAGGTTTTTCTAGACCAATCGCGACGTGAGAGTCTTATCGATCGTTCTACAACCCAAACATAACAAACATAATAATAAAAAATGTTCATTGTAGTAAACGAAATAATAATTTGATCTAAGTAAGATTTTTTTCTTCTTCCCGATTTGTAAAAAAATCTTACGTGATAGAAAGAAAAATAATATTATTTTCGAAATCTGCGTAGCTAAATTATGGAAAAAACAACTTTTATGAAGTTTAAATTCGCAGGCCTGTATAATCAATCGAAAGGGTTTGACCTCCTGAGTCGAAAACTGTAATTGGATCTGAAATCGGTCAAAAGATGACGGAGCTATATACTGAAAGTTTGTACTTGAAGAAACAAACAGACTTGGAGCCATTCTATGAGCCGCTATGCCGCGGCTAAAAATTGCAAAAATTAAGTATTATATAGAGATGGCAATGACCAAAAAATATTTCAGGAATAAGGTAGGGATGACTA
>NW_013665639.1:1549796-1553547 GCF_000517525.1 Limulus polyphemus | reverse complement strand
AAAATCTCACAGTATAAAAAAAAGGAGAAAACAAACTGAGATAAATATCAAGACCAAGAAAACACAAGAAAGGAGAAAATAAAGTGTGACAGAGACAATGGCTAAGACATCCATGACGTAAGAAAAACAAAGTGAAACAGAGACCCTGGAAGATAGACTACGCATACTATAGAACGTATCTACAGGGAGTTCTATTTCTCTCCCAAACATCATGAAATTGGGTAAACAACCAATGGACCGTTGCTTAGTTGCCCTACACGTTTTCATGACAAATGATAGGTATTTATCTCAGTCGTTTTGGTAAAAATTTCCAAATTTTGCAAGTATAAATATGATTTTCTCTTAGGATAATCCATTTTGTTAAACATCATAACACGGCACTCTGAAATGTTCAACTTTAGCACACTTAGCACTTGCACAATCATACAAACATCTGACTATTGAAGTTAGCTCCTTGATTTCTCCGTGTGCTTCATATAACACAATATTATTTTCATCTAACTTCTAACAAATCTTTTATTCTAAACTAATACTAGGATTCTTTAAACAACTGAGTGCTTATTAGGGGTTTCAGAAGTTAAACACAATATATTTATAATTCAAAGATCCTAGGCCTGAACATTTACAACTAACAGAGCTAAATTTCACATATCTAACTCAACAATATAACTTTGATAGAAAGTTAGGAAAAAATCAGATAGAAAAACCTAACCTACAAACTATCCCAAATTTACGCAATAATACAACAATTTCAAATCATATGATTAATTATAAATCACGACATTTGTGAGCTCTAACAGAGTTTTAAGCAGTATCTAATTTAAAAACTCCATTTTACCCAGCATATGGCCTATCAGTCGTAGTTCCGTTTTAGTTGTTACCAAGCGACGAGTCTAGAGTTCAACTCAGATCATTATCATTTATTGACAAATAACCTGATGAGCGTATTTGTATCGAGTGACAGACTAATTTACATATTGCCATAGCTAATGCAAAAAAGAAAAATACCTCAGCGTCACCCAATGTCGGCCATTTTGTTTCACTGTGAGAATGATATTACGATTAATTCTAACGAGGTGTAAGCCATCATGCACAAACAAACTCAAGATATGGTTCAACTAAAGGACATAGAAAAAGGTACATAAAATACACTAATAATTAACAAAAAATCAAGGAATACCACCTCTCAGACGTATTAAATATAACTTGTGCTTTGGGCTGCTTAAGAAAGTCAATAGTCATGGCCAACATATACTGATCACTATTATCAGTTTCAAGTACAAGACCATCTGTATTCTTTGCGCAGAAGAACTTACAACTTTCTGACAGAATTTGATATTCCACAGTTGACTTTTCATCTGAGCAGTACAAAGTGCAATGTTTACACCATTTCTCAATGTCTCGTTGCAAATGAGGCCAGAAAAACTGCTGATAAACTTTGGTAATAATGCATGAAACACACTGGAGTCCTTCAGTTCTTGCACCATACAAAGTTGGAAGTACTTCCTGCATTAGTGTCCTTGGGACCACTAGATGCATCACAGATTGTGCGTTACATCTAGTTGGTCCGTAGCAGCATTACAGCACATCATCCTGAACTTGTAACTGCTCATAGAAATATTAGATGTTATGTATTTTGGTGCTGTATTCACAAATCTGTGAAAATAACATTTAATCTTGCTGTATAACAAATAGTGCACAAGTGAGATGTGGGTCTGTCACTTCTCTCCCCTCACCCCACCACATGTCCTAATTAGTTATTTAAGGTGTTCATCCTGAACAAGAATAGTCACCACTTGTACAGCTTGTCATCACTGATGCTATAATATAATTTTACATCTGCTCAGTGACCAGGATTTCTACATTTGATAAATATGTTGCCATAATTTGAAGTACCGAGTTGCTGACCCAGAAGATAATTTTAAACGAAGTTGTACTCCGGCAAATATTTAATCCAATATACAATTATACATTCCACGCCTTTGAAATTTATTAGTCATTAAATTGATATTTAGTACACAGGAGAAGTGAACTTTGTATTACACAGGCAGTGGTAGCAGTGGTTGATAAATACTACAAGTACAAAAAATTCCTTCTTTGTTATATATTTTCACATTCTCTTATGCCAATGACAACACTCATCATTTATCCTATGACAAACATTGGTATCCAGTATGAATAGAGAATCTTTCAAAGCAAAAACAACAAAAATCTCATACTGAAGCCTCAACTAAGGCACATTTCAGCAACTAAAATGACTAGTCATAGTCTTCAGTCCAATTGAAATATATCAACCTTAGTGAGGTTAGATAATGATGCTGTTATCTTGAAAAAATTAACCATTAACCATCAATAATGTGATCCAAAGTCGAGAAGGCTGTGGAGTTCTCTTTAGATGTTAGTCCTTGACCATTGTGAGTTCATAGGATCTGTGAAAATTCAAACCCTTTCTACAAAGAGACAAAGAGATTTCAGTTTATTGTTTATTAATACATACTTTACTAGACTCAGTTTCGATCCTAAGTACAGGGATCCCTCGATTAATGCGTTTTCGTTTAGTGCGCTTAAATTTTTTTATAACCAATATTCGATTAGTGCGTGCATAATACTCGATTAGTGCAGTAACACACATTTCATTTTAACCATAGTAATTGAAAAGTTAGTTTTAGGCACCGAAATTAAATTTAAAAAAAAATTAAAAATAGTAAATGGGTAACTATTTTACTTGTCAATTTATTATTAGTGTCCACCCTGGGGTATTTTAGCAATTTTTCACCCCTTGCCCCGGGGTAAAATACTTGAAATACCCCGGGGCAAATCTTTACTATTTTACTGAACAAATATCTTTTTCATAACAATAATTCATAAAAACCATCGTCATCATGATAATCGTCGTTGTTTATAGGAAACGCACCATAGATTTGAAATATTAGTCATTGAAAAGGGTTAAAACCTTTGCTAGAGCTGGTGAAAGGAATTTGGAAAATGAAAGAGAAACATTTTGAGAGAAGAAAGATCTGAAGAAATCGTCGGCTACGAGTTTAATCGCTTTTGTTAATTTTCTTTAATTATAATGCTTTAAACTTAATAAAAATGACGTCTTATAGAGGTATTTTGAAAGTGACATATGAGTATTCGATTAGACTTAAATTTTGTAACATGTGTTACCCATGTACACGTTTATGTCTTGATTCTTACCTTTTGTGTCTTAGAATTGGTCTCCGTTTCACTTTATTTTATCGTTTCTTAATCTTGATCTTCTTCTCACTTTGTTTTCTCTTTACCTGTACGGGCATCAGTCTTGGTCTCTGTCTCTTTTTTATTTTATCCTTACCTGCGTATGTTTTAGTACTGACCTTTTTCTCCCTTTGATTTCTCTTCATCTCATGTGTCACTTTCTTTTCTCCTTATCATGTGTATCTTAGTCTTGATCTTTCTCTCACTTTGTTTTCTCCTTAGCTGCCTTTTTTTTTGTCATTTTATAGGGCATCATTATTAATGTTTAATTGACGGCTTGTACGATGAAAAATCTCCTCAGTTTAAATTTAAATTTAACAAATTACAAAAATTAAATATGATGTAGGGATGGCAATGTCAAAAAGTACAGAAACAAGGTAAGGATGAATACACAAAACCATACAAAAATCACTACATAAGTAGCTAAATTTTTCCAAGAATAATTTCTATCTACAACTAAATGTCAAATTCCTGTCAGTTAAAACTGAATAGTGCTATACAGTCTTACAGTGGC
>NW_013665639.1:1496450-1548796 GCF_000517525.1 Limulus polyphemus | reverse complement strand
AATTATGTTTGAAATTATGAACATTGCTCAATATCATGAAAATTAAACTTTATTTTCAATAAGCAATCCTGAAAAATATTTGGGGGTGCTTAACTTTTTTCCAGGTGTATATTTCAAAGTGACTGCATGGTGTGGAATTGAGCTACTTGTTTGGTCAACTTGTTTGTAGTTTGTAAGGAAGTTGCGTTATGATTTGTTCTTCTGAGAGGAAAACACACTAAGTTATTTGTATTTTGTAAGAATTCTGTGCTACGTTTCTTAATCTCATCTAAGAAACTATGTTTGCTGAATTTTCAGTTTGTAAGAAGTGTATTCTAAGTTTTACACACCTGGAAGAAAGCAGAACTTCGTTTCAGTATTCCTGTGCGAAGCTTGTTCTACGTTTTATTATTCTCTCTGGACGTGCTTCTGTTTCATATTTATTTAAGAATCATTCAGTTAATTTCCACTTTTTAAGAAAGCTTTACTAAGTTGCACTATTTTCCAAAGAAGCTTAAGTACGTTTGTAATGCTTTGTAGGGAAGCTATAATACGGCTTTGAATTACCATAATGAAGCTATATTGCGAATTTAGAGTTCTATAAGAAAGTTCTTTTTGTTTTAGTCTTCCGACAGGTAAACAAACAAAATCGTTTAGACTATTTGAAAAGAACACCTTCTGCATTTCCATATTTTTTGCCACTAACTGTACTACGTTTACTTCATTAGACTTTATATTGGTAAGAAAATTCTAAAGAACTTACATTCCATGGCACTCTTTTGAGTAAGCTGTATTGCATTTTTGGCTTAGTGTAAGGAAGCTTTACTAAGCTTTTAATATATATATTATCAAACTTTACTAAGTTTTATTCTACTTTTATAGAGTTCTGATGCATTTTTAGAATCCTCTAGAGAAGTTGTACCATGTAAGCTGACGCAAAGATGCTGTTCCACGCTTTTAAGGTTTTAGAAAAAAGTTACACTGCCTTTTTAGTATGGAGTGAGGAACTTGTAATACTTTTAGTCTTCCGTGGTGTACTGTGTTATAAAAATGTGAAAAGAAGCCGAAAACATTTTATTTTCCAAGGAAGTTATAATGCGCTGCAGTTTTCCGACAGGAAGAAGTATTATGTTCTTCGCCTTTTGTAATGAAAGTTGTTAGACTATTTGTATACTTTTAGTCTTGAAATAAGTTGTACTGCGTTTACAGACTTTTCGAAACGATTTGTTTTACGTACTTTATAGAAACTACTCTAAATTTTTAAATTGTAAAAAAGATACCCCACCTTTAACTCTTTTGAGAAACATGGTGCTACAACTTAGTTTTCTTTAAGAAACGTCCACTACGCTTCTGTAAGGTACTAGTACGGTTTTACAGTTTTATATTAGGCAATCAGTTCTTACTACGTATTATTTTTATCTAAGGAGCTTCTGTCACATCTTAGTCTTCTGTACAAATGTACTAAGTTCTTATTGAAAGGACGCTGCACTATGTTATCACCTTTTGCGGGTATATGTAGTATGTTTCTAATATTCTTTGAGCAAATTGCATAAAGTTTTGTTTCACAGTTCTATAAGGAAATGGTATTTAGTTTTTAGTTTGCTCTTTGGAATTTGGGCACATGTCTGAAAGTGGTTGCTGTAATCATTTTGTTATTGAATCTGGGTAACATGTTTTGGCTCTTTAGATTTTTTGGTCAGGGTCAATGCATAAATCATTAACCTGTTTATTAGAGATTGAATGACAACTATTTTGTGTTATTTTGGAAAGTGCAATTAAAGCTTAGGTATTTGTCAGTATAGGTTGATTTACTTTAAACTATTAAAGTGGGGTGTATGTAAAATTTTTGAAAATGACAATGTGCCATTGTTATTAAATACTAAAAAGGAATATACATATATTAATTCACATACGTTTTTGGATCTTACATGATGATGCCAGGTAAACCTGATGAAACGTTGTCAACAAAATAAAAGTTTTACTATGTACAACCAATAAAAAGTTTGCCATTGTTAGCTTGTTCAACGGTAAATTAGATGAAATGGTTATAAGCAATCAGATTTTCTTGACTGATGGTGCCAAAACGTTGTCAACAAAATAAAAGTTTTACTATGTACAACCAATAAAAAGTTTGCCATTGTTAGCTTGTTCAACGGTAAATTAGATGAAATGGTTATAAGCAATCAGATTTTCTTGACTGATGGTGCCAAAACGTTATCAACATATCTGTGCCAGATGTAGTCTTCTGTAAGGATGTTGTCTTACATTTTTAGCCTTTTGTAAAGGCCCTTCACTACATTAGCCTCTCAGTGGCTCAGCGGTAAGTCAGAAAGCTTACAATGCTAAAAACCGGATTTCGATACTCGTTATGGGCAAAGCACAGATAGCCCGTTGTGTAACTTTGCGTTTAACGACAAACAAACAATCCAATACAAGTTATATTAAGTTTCTAGTCTTCTCTACAGAAGCATGTGCTACTTTTTAGACTTACAGAGGCTGCATTCTTTCAGAGTCAACTAAATAAGTTTCAGTCTTCCCTAAAACGATGTATTATGTTAAATTTAAATGGGGCCGATCGCGGCCCAATCGTTAGCGCGCCGTTAATGCAAAATAAAAATAATCGCGCACAGCACTTTAGGACTTTGGATGCGTTATAACAGTGACGGTCTAATCTCACTATGCAATTAAAGTAGCCCACGAGTTGGCGGTAGGTGATATTTATTAGTTGCCTTCCCTCTAATCTATCACTTCAAGACTAGGAACGGCAAGCGTAGATAGCTCTCGTGTAATTTTGCACACCATTCAACGAATTAAAAGTTTTAAATGTTTTAAAATAAAGTTTTGCTACGCCATTAGTATTCTTAATAGAAGCTGCCCAAAAGTCATAAGGAAGCTTTGCTACGTTTTAAGCCTATTATACTGTAGCTGTACATCATAACTAGCCTTGTGTACAAAAATTTGCTCTACGTTTTGAACCTTCTGTAATGAAACTCCATAGTCTGAGTTATGTTTTAGGACTGAGTCCGCAGCTAGCGAGGTGAAAGAAATAACGAAATTTATTTAAATCTAACAAAATAAAATTAATTAATTAAGATCAAAGACTAAATTAGTTTACTTCTCAACCCACAAAAACTGATAAAAAAAATTCCAATAAGACTGATGATAATGTTTAACAAATCTTTCCTTACTAGCCCTATTAAAGGCAGATGTGTTAAAACTTATTATCAGTCTTATTCTGATGTAATACCATAGAAACTACCGATAACGCATCGACATCAAATGCGTTATATTCCATATGAAAATGAAATATTCAATTATCCCCGAGAATGACAGGACAAGAATACTAGATCATTACAATGTTCACCTTAATAATCAAGAAGACATTTTTATAGACCAGCACTAAAAACGTGCTGATGTGCACATACCTAAATGCATAGCTTGCGTGTACATGCAAAAAACAAATATTAGCACAGAGATATAAGAGGAAAGAGAACTCGTAACAAGTAAATTACTTGTTGATGCGCTCAGTTTTTCAGAGAAGTATGTCTATTATTAATTGTTCGTTTAAATAAAATACGAAGAGCACTTTGTTTTCAGTTTGTTTCCTATCCCAGATTGTAAGAGTTCAGAAGCCTAATCAAGTAATTAAAAAAAAAAAAGTCATTTTGAAAGTCTTTACCAAAGCTTTAAGAAACATTCAGTGCTATAAATCTTTGGTTTGTTTACAATGCTTAAAGGTTTCGTTTGGTTTTTGGATCATGATTTACCCACTGAATACGAGTGTCTTCGTATCTTCCAAGACAGAGCAAATGGAAACCGAGATTTCACTGTTGATTGCATTCGAAGTCATTCATGCATGTGAAGTCATTACCTCTTGTGTACAAGCTTAGTTACACATTGTATTCTACCTGAACTTTCTGAATAAAGCCTAAGCTTCGTGCTGGAAGTCAATGACTCATAATTATCACCCTCCTTTTTGTGATCTGAAAAGTCTACATTCTTTTGATGAAGCATTACCATTTTCGGTTTGAAATAGCCGCATGCAATGGCTTCTGTTGACACTTTGTAATTGGAAGTACTAAGCCGTATTGTTACTGTCAGATTTTGTAGGCCATTCTTTACAGTAGGTGTGCGATTTGTTGGTGATAAATTTCAACAATAAACAAACAGCAATATATATTTGTATATTTGTTTTAACATATATTAAAAACAATTCAAACATATATACAAATTTTCGTGACACTGTTGGTTATTACAATTGTATCCAGAGCTTTAAATAATTGTCTTTCGTCAAAGTCCGCATAGGCTGGTTCAATTACATTAGAGCACAACTGACAAGACAAATTCTTCTCTGCTCTGTTGTTACAATACAGTCCGTGATAATTTTACTTTAACAAAATCGTCACTATACTTTCTTTATCGCAAAGCTCACAATCACGCAGTCTAGATCTAAATAATAATATTTCGACGCGTATTTATACCTCAATATAAGTTTAGAACATTCCATGCAATACTAGATATTCTGATAAATACTAAATTCAAACAACAAGAAAAATTCAGTAAGTTTAACAATTAATAACTATTCTTCAAGTAGATAGTACAGTATTTTATTATAATAAAACATACGTATTTATGTTAATTTACGTCTAGTTCCCCACTCAGCGTTACAACAGAATGCTGATTTGTTGACTCTTCATTGGGTGTTTGTGGATTTTATGTGAACAGACATGAAATTGTTTAAGCTATATTTATGCAAAATTGCTTCCATATTTATATTCATAGCACCCATTTTTTACAAATTTTCTGACGGGACATGCTCCCAGAAGCCCCTAGAACTATCCTGATTTGTATGCTGATTGTGCTTCGAACAATACATATTGGCTTTTGATATCACAAATTAGAATCTCCATTTCAAACATTCTGCGTACGGGCCCGATTACGTGGCTTGATAATTGGTTCTGTAAGTAGCGTATAGCATCTTTTGATTCAAATAATAATATTATTATCAATAGGAAGAAGAAAATTAAGTACTAGATCGTTACAATAGACTATTATCCATCGAAAGCTGACCTTGAACATTGAACACTAAAAGGCCGTTAGTGATTCCTTAAAGCCTGTATCGTAGCCCTCGTCGTTTATGTAAACATTTTTGCAAAAGTATTATACCATCTATTTCTGTCAGCATATCTATCTTGTGGCTTAGATACTTAAGGTCTGTTTGTAGGTGATTTTCTTCCACATTTGTTTCATAAATTAATTTTTGTGATCTGATTCAGAAAGTGTTTCCGTTTTGTTTTATCGATGCCTGATACTTTATAAATACAGGGATCCCTCGATTAATGCGTTTTCGTTTAGTGCGCTTAAATTTTTTTATAACCAATATTCCATTAGTGCGTGCATAATACTCGATTAGTGCGGTAACACACATTTCATTTTAACCATAGTAATTGAAAAGTAAGTTTTAGGCACCGAAATTAAATAAAATTAAAAATAGAAAATGGGTAAGTATTTTACTTGTCAAGTTATTACTAGAGTGTCCACCCCTGGGGACCCCGACCCCGTCACCCCGGTGTATTTTAGCGATTTTTTCACCCCTTGCCCCGGGGTAAAATACTTGAAATACCCCGGGGCAAATCTTTACTATTTTACTGAACAAATATCTTTTTCATAACAATAATTCATAAAAACCATTGTCCTCATCAAAATCATCGTCGTTGTTTATAGGAAACGCACCATAGATTTGAAATATAAGTCAGTGAAAAAGGGTAAAACCTTTGCTAGGGCTGGTGAAAGGAATTTGGAAAATGAAAGAGAAACATTCTGAGAGAAGAAAGATCTAAAGAAATCGTTGGCTACGAGTTTAATTGCTTTTTTAATTTTCTTTAATCGCTCTAATTCACATAGATTTGAGCTCACTTAAGATTTTTTTTATTATAATGCTTTAAACTTAATAAAAATGACGTCTTATATAGGTATTTTGAAAGTGACGTATGATTAAACTTAAATTCTGTAACGTGTTTTTTTATACTGTGAGATTTTCCAGATCTGTTTACTTTTACGACAAGCTTGAACAAAAAAGTGATAAAACTTTGTCAGCCTTGTTATTTGTTTGATATTTTTTTAAATATGATTTATATATCAATAAAAATCTTAATCAAGTATCTTTTATTTCAAATATTTTTTACCCCAGGTTAAATATTTTTTTCACAGGGAACCCTTCCCCGGGGTAAAAAATTATTGCCTCAGGGTGGACACTCTAGTTATTACATCATCTAAGTAATTAGTTGTCTGCTATTAGCCTAACTACTCAAGCCATTTGTGCATCTTTGAAATAATTTTTTGACAATTTTGTTTACTTTAGACATTTTAACGTACTACCTTTTCCTAAATATGAGCAAAAGACTTAGTAAAGATGAAAGTGAAGTTGTAAGGAAAACTCGAAAAGTTATTTCTTTAGAAGAAAAAATAGAAATCATAAGAAAAAGTGAAGATGGTGTCTCGAAATCAAAAATAGGCCTAGAGCACAAACTATGTGAGTCAGCAGTAAGATCAATTTTAGGTAAAGCTGATGAATACAAAATGAAAGGTAAAGCTGCTTCAAACTTGTCATGTGTGCATACCACTCGAAATCAAAATGTTATCATGATTGAATTAGAAAGATTGCTAACTATCTGGATAGAGGACTGTAACCAGAAAAGAATTCCTTTAAGCAATGATCTCATAAAAGAAAAAGCATTAAGTCTCTTTTCAATCTTAAAAGAAGAAAAGTTCAAAGACGAGACAAAGAAGCTCTATGCTTGTGCTGGATGGTTTGAGAAGTTCAAGAAAAGAACTAACCTGCACAATGTAAGAATTACAGGGGAAGCAGCTAGTGCAGATAAGGAAGCTGCTGATGAATATCCTGAAGTTCTGAAGAAAACTGTAGAAGAAGGAGGGTATTCAGATGAACAAATTTTTAACGTCGACGAGACGGGGTTATTTTGGAAAAGGATGCTTTTCAAAACTTTTCTGGCCAAATGTGAGAGTTCCCAGTCAGGATATAAAGCTGCAAAGGATAGACTAACCCTTTTATTGGGCGGCAATGCTAAAGGAAATTTGAAATTAAAGCCTATGTTGGTTTATCGAGCTCAGAATCTAAGAGCTCTTAAAGGTATAAATCAAGGACAATTACCAATAATATGGAAATCTAACAAAAAAGCATGGGTAACTAAAGCTTTGTTTGAAGAATGGTTCGTCAAGTATTTTTGTCCAATGGTTGAAGACTTTTGCCGAAGAAGAAATTTAGATTTTAAAGCTTTACTTATTTTAGATAATGCCCCTGGTCATCCTTTTGGTCTCGATTCAATGTGCAAAAATATCCAAGTGACATTTTTGCCCGCAAACACTACCTCTTTATTGCAACCAATGGACCAGGGCGTTATCGCGACCTTTAAAGCATACTACCTGAGAAAGACTTTCAAGCAAGCGATTCAAGCAACATCTGGAGAGAATTCTATGACACTAGTTCAATTTTGGAAGAAATTCAGTATTAAGGATGCTATTGATAATATCCATCAAGCATGGAATGAAATTTCAGTTAAAAATATGCAAGGTGTTTGGAAGACAGTTCTTCCACACTGTACACAGGACGTCACAGGCTTTTCAAAAGATAAAGAAGAGGTCATTAAAGAGATTACTCATATTGGAAAAGAACTTGGCTTCGCTGAGATTGACGAAGAAAATGTGCAAGAATTGCTAGAAGCTCATTCAGAAGAACTAACCAATAAGGATCTTATAAATTTGGACACTCAGAGAGCATATGAAGACATTGATGAATGTGAAGAAATCTTACCTACCCGCCAGCATAAGAAGATGACGAAGGAATTAGAAGAACGTTTCACGGTTATTGGAGAATTTAAGGGAAAATGTTTAGAAACAGACACCCTGATGAAGATAGAAGCCGTCAAATTTACAGAAAAATTGATGAGGCAATTTCTCAGTACCGCCAATTATATGAAGAACAGAAGAATACGATGCGACAAGCCACTCTAAATAAGTTGTTCATAAAATAATCAGATCAATAAATTTTAATTCATTGCATTTGTTTCGTATTTTCTTATATACCTATACTTTGATAAAAAAATACGCAAAATAGAAATTAATTGTGAATGAGAATGAAAATTGAGGTACGAATTACATGATTTCTGATAAGTTATATTCGATTAGTGCGTTTTCGATTAGTGTGGCTCTTTTAAAGAACACATTAACCGCACTAATCGAGGGATTCCTGTACTTAATACACTGAAGTATCATTTTCAAGTTTTTAGTGGAAGCGTTAAATGTATGCTCATTAACTAAGATGCTAGCCATGTGAATATAACATTCCTCCCACTACAGCCCTCTAAGTGTAAGATCCATCGGGTCTCTTTAAAATGACCAGTGCATTACACAAGTCGAAGGTCATATAATTCATATAAGTCTTCTCAAATGCCGAAAGAAGTCTTAAGTTTCTTCTTATCTTCCACTATCACCTACAGTTAGCCATATCCCACTACTAAGGTGATGAATTAGCGAGTGTCTGCTATTGTGTTTAGAAATTTATCTATTCATGGTTACTACCAAAAGGCCAAGAAAAACCTTTTGCCCCTTTATTCCTCTTCACAATCATTACTGGGAATGATCAAGTACTGTCTGAAGGTTTTACTATTTCTTGTTTTATCCAACTGGTTACCTAGTCCTATCAGGACAGTGACAAATTATACTAGCAATATTTACAGTACATGTTACTACTCTGAGTCCAGACTGACTGCACAATTCTCAATCAGCAACTCTTTAGGTGCTCTGGTACCCATGCACGTGTTCACTTTTGCATGTGGTACAATTGAAAAAAACACTATATATATATATTCAATCACGTCTGCCTCACTCACCGTGCCAATAACAATTCCAGCTGAAACTGAGCTGAATAACTAGCTTGTCTAAATTACAAACCAACACTGGCACATTATGAGCAACAACTACCCGATCAAATGCAGCTTGATTTCTGGACATTACACAGTATATTTTTGTTATTTGGTTCTAGTAACACATCAGGTGGTGAAAACACATTATACTGATTCTGTACAATGTCATCAAAAAACACTTTCACATTTGGAAGCGCTTCGGCACCCACCTCAATAAGTACTCGTGTAATCTGTCGACATTGGATAGTTATAATACATCTTGTCCAAGAAAAAATTAGACCGACCTTTTCCCTATGATTCCAAGGCTTGAACTAAAGATCGGATATAATTACCTTTGCTATACTCCAATGATCCCATAATTTGAACTAAGATAAGAAATGACTACATTTGTTCTGCTCCCTATGATCCCAAGGTTTGAACTAAGATCATAGATAATTACATTTGTTCTGCTCTCTATGATCCCAAGGCTTAAACTAAAATCAGAGCTCTGTAGGTGACTAAACAATGTGTAGTGAATTCAAAGATAATCGAAGGCTGGTGATCCCCAGGGAAATGTAGCAATGTCAGTTATAGAATTACACGGGCCAAGACTGTTACAATCTGGAGATAATAGATAAATTGTGAATATACTAGAAACTAACTTATATTAGAATAGGCTCGATAGCTAGGGCTATCACAGTGATACTACACTTTCGATTCTCTATAAAAGACTGGCACTACAAATTTATACTAGTACTATATAAACTGACAAATAAAGAATGGATAATATATGAAGGATGATACCGAATAAACTGACACAGCTAAAACTAAGGACTAAAACTATATATGAAGATTAGTGCAGCACTGGTGGGTCTTGGTTGAAGTATAAACCATTGGCATCCCCTTGCTTACCCTTACTTTTAAGAACATATACCTTAGAATTTGACAAACTAAATTTATTAGTGATAAAAAATAAGGAAATATAAAAGGGAAAAATGTCTTAAAAACAATTGGTTTATCTTTATTATTTCATTATACACTTAATATTTTATTATTTATTATTATATATGCGTCGCGAGAGGGGCCACTGGCGGCAGTGGGCCCTGGACAACTGACCCTACTGCCCATTGGATAAAATGGCCCTGATGAACAGTAGTATCATAAAACTGACAACTAAAAAATGAGACCCTCTAAACTGACACTATATCTACTAGTTGATATCACTAAAGACTGGAAAGATATGTAACATCTAATACAATGTCAACTGACAACTAAAGACAGAAACCCTATCTAGATACTGTTATAACATAAGCTGGCAATTGAATATTGACAACATATTAATTGACAACTAAAATATGGCATTATATCTAAGTACTAGTACCATACAAATTGACAACTATGTTTTGGCAATGTATAAACTGATAACCAGAAAATCGAACTATATCTAAATATCAGTATCATAGAAATTGGCAACTAAATACTGATAACATATCAACTGACAACTGATACTGGAAATATATCTAATTACTAATACCGTAAAAATTGACAGTTGAAAACTGAAACTTTATCTCAAAATGGCTATTATGTTAATGACGAAAGATTGATATTAAAGAAGTATTAATACCATATAAACTAAAAATTATACATAAACACCAAATACCCTGAAAACTGTAGACCTGTAGTTATCTCTTATATATATATATAATGATAACATATAAGCTGACAACTAAAGACTGATATTAACTATAAATAATAAACTGACAATAGAAGCTTTAATACTTCGAACATGAATATTTTTTATGTAATTTATACTTAGTATTGGTATTTTCAACCTTATGTGCATGTGGACCATATCATGATACCATATAAACCGGCAAGTCAATTAAATAATTTAGAGTGTTATAGTTTAAAGTATTTTGAACATTTTCAGACTCTCATAACATCTAGCCCATGCATGGAAATATAATAAATCACATAAAATTAAGCATAAATACTCGTATACGATAAAGCTAATGCAAAAGTAAATGCATTCTATTAATCTTCGCTTTAACAGTCAAAAATCGTATACAGCAATGTTGTTAACGAACTCAGAAATTTTCCAAATCCCCGCAATAATAACTTTGCCTGTTTGTTGGTTTGTTTTGATTCGGAAATTCGTGCAAAACTACACAAAGACTATCTGCGTGACGTATTTAATTTTGAGCTGATATACTAGAGGGAAGGCAGCTAGTCAAATGACAACTCTTGGGGTACTCTAATAGAATAGTAGAATTTGACTGTCACTCTTATAATGCACCCACGACTCCAAAGTGTATAGTGCGATTTTGTTTTCTTTTTTTTTATGGCATCAGGACGCAAACCATGGACCCTCGAATCCACAGTCCTGCAAAGTAACCTCTAGTCCATGTTCGGCCTAGCTTTGTCTGTAAATGAGTGTTTTAGTTTATTGGATATATTATGTTTCAGATATCTTTGTTTAAAACGTCTGATTTATGGAATTACTTGTATTAAAAATATAGCAACTGCAACTCGCATGACAGCTGGTGTACTTATGATAAATACGTTGGAAAGAATCAAGATGTAAAATATGGATTAATCATACATTTAAATCGGCCTTAGTTGAAACAGTGGAAATGACAGAGACAAACTTGCGTAGAATGTACAGTTACATAGCGTGCCGCTTGTGTAAATTAACAATTCACTAATCCTGATTAAAAACAGAGAAACTATTTTAATAATATAAAGAACCCCTATTAAGCTATGAAACTCATTACGATCAGGTTAAACATTATTAACTGTATTAATAATATAAGTAACCTGTACTAACCTCTTTAAAATCATGAAACTCATTCCGATCATGTTAAACATTATTAATTGTTCAACTACACTGTACTGATTTCAATTAAATGCATGATATGGTCCTTTTCTAACTTTGTTTAAAGTTACATTCTTAATGATCTAAAACAAATGGTTCTATATAATTATGTTATAGAATAAGTGAACTACACTCTTAATGATCCAGCACCATTCGTACTAACCCCGATTAAAACGTAATATATATATATATATCGTTAATGACCCAAAACACTTATATTCACCCCAGTTATAAAGAAGATGGCATTTAATCTTAAAGGTCTAAAATAACTAGTTGAAGTCAAGCATTCGTAATGGTTTACTACTTTATAGTATTCCAAACTTCTTATACTAACCGCGAAGAAAGACGTGGTAGATGCATATTTATAATGATCTAAACGATTTGTACTAATTCCTATTAAAGTCATGGAATACATCGTTAATAATCCAAGTTAAACGTACTGCGCCCTATCAAGGGTATGACAGACATTCTTCTCCATTCAAACGTCTAGTATTGCTTTCAGTCACCTAATAATAAAAAACCATCTGCATTAATCTTATTTAGAAAATCGTGGTCATTCGTAATGATTAAAAATTATTTTTAGTAAACCTTATTAAGCACATGAAATGCATACTAAGTGGTCTGCGATCACCTATGCCGTCCACATTTGAAGATATAAAGCAATGTTCCAACGCTATATTAATAGCATTCATGATATGAACCTTTTAGCTTCTGTATCCAGAGATCACGAGTTTGTGTTGAACATATATTAATACCATGTTAAGTGTTATTTTGTAGCAACTTCTCGGAAAAACAACAACAGATGATTTAAAATCCGCATTGCTGTTTTCTTATTTCGAAGCTACACAATGAGCTACCTACATTTTGTACATCCGTGGAAAATCGAGCCCCACAAACTTACCTACCAGAAGACATCTGCCTTGTCAAAATCACAGTTTGCAAAGTTATATTATTCACTGTCGTTGACGGAATTCCAGTTAGAAACCAGTGTTAAAGTTTTACTACTGCCAAAATGCATGATAAGCAATATGAGAAACCTTATTTAGGATGCATACCATGTTAAATTCTATTAAGTTGCTACATGAATTTACTTGCGACTGTCAAATATACCCCAAATTTACCTTTAGGTTTTATTTGTTTCCCAAAGTGATTATAAAAATGATTTTGGTTGAATAAGTTTGGTACTCATTGATGTATGAGTTGTTCTCTTTTTTAGTGTAGTACGGCACAAGGTCGCTGGTCACACCTCATTTGAGGGAAGATATAATTAATCGCTAGGAGGCGCAGAAGGTTGGTTTTCCTCACGCGCAAATATCCATCTTGTGAGGTGCAGCTATTGCGCGTGACAAAGCTTTTACCTTGTTCTCCGCCTAGCGGTTAAGTTCATCGCATTTAGAGTAAAGATGTGGCGGAGAAATCCACGAAATAGCAGGTTCAAAAGTAACAGTTTGCATATTAATATGAAGGAGAACGGGGTGATATAAGTCAACAGCACATAAGATAATTCATTGCCAGAGAAGAATAAAGCATTTTAATGCCATGTGAAATTCTAACCCGTACCATCCTCACACCCTGCAGAAGATGTGTCTGGTTTTATAAACGTATGTACTAAACTTAGGTTCGACCGAACTTCATAACATTAAAACTCTAACATTATATAAACCAGTTCAATGCTAGCTAGCATCGGAGAAAGTTATACCATTAATCAATATGAAAAGAATTATTCGCACCTTCTTGTTGTCGAAGCTGAATTAAACCAAATTCAAAATCTATAACATCACCCTGGTCAAGTCATAGATGCTTTGTAATAGATAAACTAGGATAAAATAGGTAATATACTTTTCAAGAATTACTCCCAAGAACAGTAATTAAAAGTGTTAACATCCAAAACAACTGTACATTAGAGTTGAAATTGAATAACTAGTTTTGAATCAAGGAATTTATATCGAAACGACCAATAAAGATAAAACTCTTTTTTGTCATATATTAAACGTCATATCGCTCAATGTATTTACTATTGACTTACAATACAGAACATATATCTAAGCAGCAAAACGTTTCCTTTACAAATATTGACCACATTATACTTTTCTTCTGGTGACGGACAAGTATCCAACATTGACATCTCCATTCGGAGAGTATCTATTATTTCCTGAGATAAGGTTCCTAATTAAGCTTCTCTACAATGCATAATTTTTCAATATTATCTCAGGATAATCTCTGAAGGTTGTTTTAATAAGCATTAGGCTCTTTCTGCAATGACACAACGAAGAGTTAACTTCAAGTTAACTTTCCTAAAGAAATACGTAATTCGATTTTCTTAACTTGCTTCTGATGCTGTATATACTATGTGGTGCCAGCGTACTCAAATGCTCTTAATTCTAACTTGATTTATAAGTTTAATCCATTTTTGAGACTTGTGGATAAATATATTACCTGATAAATAAAACATCTATCCCGTTGTGATCCTATTTTATAGTTACCTTCCCACTCTTCCTGCTAAAATATATACTATTGTTTCAATTTTGTACTTCAAACTCTGTCTATAAGTGTAATGCCAATTACGTTAATGGTGCTTTAAATTTCAGAAAATGCTAAGATGTGTTGTGCTACGCTTTGATTTTGCATAATTGCTGTGCTACCCCTTAGTTACATAGATAAATAACTACAAGAGCGAGAGTAAAGTTTATATGAGTATATTCCAGAGTAGTAATTATGTTAAAATAGCACAACAAAAAGAAAAAGTAATCAACAGATCCACAAACGAGCTCCAACACAAATGGGCTAATATATCAAAAACGTGAATAAAACTTCAAGAAAAATTCGGAATCCAGTATTAAAGATAATTACGCTCTTTCCATTTTCTACGCAATTTTTTTTTTGGCATAATTATAGTCATGGATTAATTAAAAACAGTTCGAAGAATCAGAAAGCTCATACAAGGAGTCCCAGGTGACGCAATACACAATAAATACTAACATTTATCTAGAGCATTCTCTTAAATGTATCTATTTAGAATGTAAGCAAAACAAGTTTTGGATTTGATTTACATATCTCGAAGAAATTGTGCTGGACATAACAACTAAATAAAATTTCGAATTACTTACTATGCCACGTTTGATTCTTCGCTAATGATACGTTTTCTAAGTGATTAAACTGGTTATTTTACATATTGAGTACATTTAAACTACTCCAAACAACATTTATGGTTTCAGATACTTTATGTATAAGTATTTTTCAATTGGTTTAGCAAGGACAGACAGCGATACATAAAGTATCTGAAACCATAAATGTTGTTTGGAGTAGTTTAAAAAATATCTTTCAATTGATTATGCAAGCACAGACAGCGTTTAAATACTCCAAACAACATTTATGATTTCAGATACTTTATGTATGAGTATTTTTCAATTGATATAGCAAGCACAGACAGCGTTTAAACTACTCCAAACCTGATGAGAAATGTTGTTTAATTAGATGTTAAATGTAGTTTAAGCCTACAAATGCCACATATTTAGTACGTGTGAAGAATAATTTGTGTAATACGTCTGTCATCCTATCGCAGACTTAACTATGGCATTTTAACCAAAACAAGTCTCAAATCCAGAGGGCACAGAGAAGACGTGTGTTAAATATATTGACTATACCAAAGTCTCTGTTAACCCCTTGGTTGACGCCTTATCTTGTGTGTAATTGTTTCTTGTATCATGGTAAATATGTTCACTATACCAAAATCTCTCTTAACCTCTTGGTTGACGCCCCATCTTGTGTGTAACTGTTTCTTGTATTATGGTAAATATGTTCACTATACCAAAATCTCTCTTAACCTCTTGGTTTACGCCCCATCTTGTGTGTAACTGTTTCTTGTATTATGTTAAATATGTTCACTATACCAACGTCTCTGTTAACCTCTTGGTTGACGCCCCATCTTGTGTGTAACTGTTTCTTGTATCATGGTAAATATGTTCACTATACCAACGTCTCTGTTAACCTCTTGGTTGACGCCTCATCTTGTGTATGACTGTTTCTTGTATTATGGTAAATATGTTCACTATACCAACGTCTCTGTTAACCTCTTGATTGACGCTCCATCTTTTGTGTGACTGCTTCTTGTATTATGGGCGTTAGTTATGAGAATTAATTACTTCTATTGCTGATGTGTATTTCAAAAGGATGTATTTACTGACCGAAGCTCAAGCCGTTTGCAGATTGATGTATTTCAGAAGAGTATATATATATATATATATAATTTCTAATTAAAACGATTGATAAATTCCAGGACAAAAGGATAAAACTAAATAGGTAACACGTTATACTAATTTGCACATTTTATTTTAATAACTTGTCAATGGACAGCGCTTTCGCAATTTCAATTGCCTTTCAGGCATCAAATATATTCCATTTTTAGCGTTTCAGAAAATATTCGGCAAATTCCTTATTCCTTCTGTGTCATTGGTAGAAGAGGTGTAATCTGCAGATGCACTTTCACTCTATATATTATGGTTGATATATGTTATAAGGTATACATAATTTATGTGTTACGTGCTTTTATTGCCCACTGTATTCAAACAGTTCAATGTCAAGTTTGTTACCTATTTTCCTATGGTGCATTCTTCAACGATTTTTTACAATTATTACTTTTTTTTTTACTTCATGTTGGAAACTTAATGTTAATACTGATGTTATGATTTACATGTGCAATGTAAGGGCGGGTCAAAAATCCTAATTTTCTTTATTGTTTTATAGTAGGTGTTAAATATTGAAAATCTACTGCATAAGGTGTTTAGGCATATGGGGGATCATTTTTCATCTCACAGGATGTCATGACATAAAGGTCAAATTAGGATCAATCAAATGCTACCACTGAGCCTATCAGTCTGATGTAAAATGTGCCGATACAAAAGTTGTAGCTGAATTGTCCTTGATTTAACCTTTATATACTGACATCATACAGGTAAAAAATAGCCCCAGATATGCCTAAACATCCTATGTCAGCAGATTTTCGATATTTCTCGCCCACTTAAAAACAATCTGGAAAATCGTGAATTTTACATCACCCCTGTAGACATTTTTTTTAGATATTATAGATATAGAAGAGAAAAGTGACGATTAATAATGGCTGGAGACGGCTTGAATGGGTAATGAAGAAAAAACTTTAATATAACAGCAAATATACAACGTTTCGACAAGGTTTTGTCATCATCAGGTACCTGTTATGTTAAACTTATATTAAAGTTTTTCTTCATTACCCATTCAAGCCGTCTCTAGCCATTATTAGTCTCAAAGTGGGTTCCTCGTCATCGAAAGTGACGATTAGCATGAATTACATTAGAACTGAAAATTTCAGATATCATAAGCATTATTTTAGTTAGTGCATCAAAACCACTCTTAAATTTTATAAGTAAGATTTTGACCAGAACATTCCAGCTTAAGCCCCCCTTTTTTCAAACACATGGTATATGTTTTTGATTTCAAACACTAGTCCTATAGCTAGTGAATTGTACATTTAACTTTACACTTCTGCTATAAGGAGATAAAGCATCTCACTTTTGATACAGTTTCTTAACTCTAGCTTACCTACTACAGTGTTGAGTTCACACACACAAATATTGACCATACAATCAGTACATAACTCTACATGCATGACAGGTAACTGTGTAGTAAAATCGTCTAAGACTGTTGACTTTATATTTTGACTTTATAGCTAATGTATTACACTGCTAATATCACGTTTTATATCCCGACTACCATAAAATATCCTCATTCCGATGCAGGGTACAGAGGCCCCCCTCATGATTCTGAGAGGCCCCAAGGTACCATTCAAGCTCCTCTATTATTGCCAGTTACTTACATAGATACCCTAACATGAACATTTTCAAACATGGTGCCCCTGGGATTTCAAGGGGCCGGGAACACAAACTCTGATGTCAGATTCTGTATCAGTGACTCTGAGAAGATGCTCCTAGACCCACATTATGCCTGGGTGACCTCCAGGGCACGTTTTAGACCCCTTGATAGGGAACCTACGCCACAGAGACGAAGACACCCCCAGGCTACCTCGTCTGCCTAGTTTATTCCTCCTAGCTGTACAGCCGTGGGCGAAGTTCGCGGACAAACTCACAAACACAAAACATAAACTAGATCTTTAATCACACACACACATATATATTTGTACTTCTACGTACATTATACGTATTTTACTACCCGTATATTCGTTTATTACAATAGCAAACAATTGTGAGAGCTTAAAAATGTATTACACTACTAACTTTTATTCTGACTGCAGCCAGTGCTTTAGAATTTTATACTTTTGATTTTATGTCCTGACTACATATCAAGTATATTTGCGTTTGGATTTTTACATACTTAAAATTAACTTTCTTTGCCGGAAACCGAATCAAAGAAACCTAAAAAGCTTGAAAATAGCAAAATCATATGATTTCTGTTGTTCAAAAAAATATGTCTAATTTTAAGAGATTTCTATTTTCTTAATCTAAGAACCCAGTTTCATAGACAATCTAGGTAAATAAAGTAGGTCGTAACATAAATAGAGGAAAACCACACTTTATATCTTTTATGACCTTTATATCTTAGATATGATATATTCGTATTCTTGTAGGTTTTTAAAGAAAATATCAAAAATCGTCATCTAAATATATAAATGCTAAGTGTCTATATAAAAAAAGAGGGAAAATGCAAAGTAAACCTCCATTATATCATGATCTGTTTGACTCTTTCTATTTCTGCTAATTTGACAGAACTTATCCACAAAACGTTCGTGTTTATTACATGTTTAATCTGTAACCATTTGGTTAGAATCTGAAACACCAGATGTATGTTTGAATATAACTAAAACACATAGGACAGTGAGATTTGTTTATTCTGGGGAAAAGTAGACATGAATAAGGACGCATTTCAATAAGAAATATAATACTTTTACGAAATTAGGGTTAACAATTGAAGAAATGTACCCATTTTTCCAAATAACATAAACATGGAACAAAAAAGAAAAGCAAATGTTCAAAGGCTATAGGTTCTATAATAACAATTTCTGAACAAGAAATGGAACATAATCTTGAAAAGCAGTAACAGTTCAGGTGTTTGAGATAATTATGAACACAATGGAGTGACTAGCACGATAACCGGTTGGCCTAAGAATTCAAAGTAACACAAAAACGTGAAATCATGAAGATTTGTTAGTTAGTCGACCTCAAAAATGTACCTTCCAGCTATACATGCCAGAGCCAAGCTGTCTACCACTGTCAGGGTGGTATTAAACAAAAACAGCTCCGAAAACACTTTCAGTTGAACAAAATAGGCAGAAAAAAGAAAAAAACAGGATATCTTGTTTTTTTGTATAGATAATTACTTCAAGTCATTATTTACTAAAAAAAAGCAACAAAACAAACAAAAACAACAAATCACGAAATTGTCTTTCGCAAGAATTTAAGCGATATTTTTAAACACACACACATACTTATATATACATTACACCTACATATTCAACTATTACAATAGCAAGAAGCTGTGAGAGCCTAAAAGTAAGTAATTTTCAATTTATCAGATATATCTATATTCCCATCAAGGGTTGTTTCTTTCAGAGTAGGTTTAAGGAGAATGTTTATGATATTAACAGAGTTCGCTATATAGGATTTCTCTTTCTTCTATGATTTCCAGAAGGACTTAGTATGGAGCTCATAACATCGTCAAATAAGTAAATAAATCACGAAGTGCCTTATGATACCTATAGAATAGACAACTGTTTTTTTTTCTTTTATAAATGTTCAAATTGTTTTGTTACAAACTAGGAGAGGGTGGAACCCCTTCCGTTAAAAAAAGCAGTATAACTAGTATGTTATCAACACTTCAAGTATATGCAAAACGTGGTAGCAGGTGCTCCGTGGTTTACTTGAGCATGATATCTGTTTAGAGGCTGATTATTTGAAAAATTCGAGCTTTAAATTCTCCTCACGTAGTAGGACACAGGTGTGTGAGCCTTGCTTGGTTAAAACAGAATATCGATCCGATGTACTGTAAAAGTATCAAAATGGGCGTTCATATACGCCCTTGCTTGATTGCAACCAAAGATTGTCAATGTTATTCTCTTTATCTTTAGTCATAAAGCTAAAAATTTAAGTTAAACAACTTTTGTTCGTTTTTGAGAGTGTGAAGCAAAGACATTAACTTGGCTTGCTATCACAAAGGTGTCACGAAGTCCTGTGCTAAACCAACTATTTGCCACAGTGGCGTTTATCTTGAAAATAATTTCCTTATTAGGTTCGCGCAGGTATAACTACTCGTAGGGTACAATCCAGTCTTACACGATCATATCAAATCTTGTTTCTTCGTCTCATTTCACTAGATTTTTATTAAAGTGGGTATAATGATAACATCTTATGATTTATATGACATGTAAGATTTAGAATATCCACACACACGCACAAAAAAAGCACCGGTAAACGTAAAACTGGCGAGAGTACCATCCTCCAACAATATCTAACTTGTTCAGTATCTTATATCGAGTCAGCAGTGCTTAACCCTAGGATTTCCGAGGATTTCAATAACATTGGTCTAAACTATTTATGTACCAAATTGTTTGCGAGTCTGTGACTTTGTTGCTTATAAAGTACTTAATAACATACGAGTCAAGTAAGAAATTAAAAAAAACAACAACATCAATATTGCAATTAATACCGCTAATTAAAGCTGGGGACATTTATGTATTTTACATAGAAAATTAGTTATTGCACACAGTTTTTATCACTTCCTTACTCAGGATGTTGTAAAAGGCAAAAATATAAATTGCTGGATGTGATACAATAGATGGACTCCAACGGTAGTGGCCCCCCAGTGGCACAGCGGTATGTCTGCGGACTTACAACGCTAGAAATCGGGTTTCGATACCCGTGGTGGGCAGAGCACACATAGCCCATTGTGTAGCTTTGTGCTTAACTTCAAACAAAACAAAACAAAGCCAACGGTAGTGAATGGGATACAAAAAAATCGGTAACTGGGTTCGACTCATTGGTTACATCAAACATTGGAACCAGTCATTATTTATAGGCATCATATACAGTTTGAAATATTATGCTCATGCAAGCTACTAATATTTTTTTCTTGGTGATCTTAATAAGAACTTGTGAAAAGTCATCGTCACAAGTTAAATACTTTCTGCATTTACACTTATTAGATGTAGTACGTAACGCTAAGAAAAATGTTGTGACGAATAAATGCAGAGTCTCAGAAATTCCGAAACACACTCAAGAAAATTGCAATAATATCATATAAGTAGTTGAGCTAAATGTCACTTTAGAGAATGAATTTATTTACGTTTGATTATTCACATTATATACTATACCAAATTCTTACGAAGTTATTTCATATTACAATCCACCTCTGACGAGCGAAACGAGCTGAGTATAAAAATCAGGGTACAAGCTTTCTTCATATATGCGTTGTTCATACGAAGCCATACCAGTGCGGTAAGCACCCAATATCAAGGAAAACTTTCTGTCTGTCTGTTTGTCTGTGGACGCATCTCCTTCTAAACGATTTGACCGAACCAAACCAAACTTGGTATGTAATTTAGTAGTGCAAAATCAAACGAAATTCGTATTAATCTTTCCCATACATTGGAAAACAAAAATATTATATAGAATAACCCGTATATCGTTACCGAAGTAGCTATTATAAATAGTTGAATTTGAACAACACTCACACCACAACAAAGAATGTAAATAACCAAAATATACAGTAATAAAATATCCAGCTACAATGCGGAGAATAAAGATATTGCTGCTGTTTAAGTTTTCCGCTCTTTTCTGATTTACACCATTTAACTTCCGGTTTGTACTAGGGCTAGAATAACCACTTAAGCCTGAATTAGAAAAGTATTTCATAATTAAAATATATTTTAGGGCATTTCTTACTTCTTGATGTAGAATATAGTTTGCCGTAGAAGCAAAATTCAATATTATTATTAAATAGTATGCATTACATGTACCAAATTCAGACAGTAGAAATCTTGACCACATATCTACTGTAAAATGGGCTGATTTCGAACCAGAAGTGACGCAACTACTTTTCCATTTCTGCCATGTTTGTCGACTCAACACCTCCTCACTTCCGATCCACTTTCCCTGTCTTATAATAATTTTCTTGGAGAATGAACGCTACAGGAAATCCTCACAGAGATTCTGTTCATTTTTAGCCAGTTGGTAAGTGTATTCAAGAGAAAACAAGATGGAGGAGTGCAGTCTCTTTAAAATAACCTTTCAGGTAAAACATTTAGAGTGCATTATAAGAGTTTCAAACTTTTAGACTTTCACCGGACCTGTCGGGCTTTCACAAAGGGCAGAGCTGGCAATTTGCCACTCAAAATATTAGTCAGATTGCACATCTACTTAATATATACTCTAATATTTCGTTTCTAGATGGGCTGGTGATGTTACTTTCAATTTATTCATCTTTATAGTAGCATGATTTACTTATCTGTTCTTGACTAATGTGTCATCAGGTTTCTTAGAATGGTGGTTCTTATGAGTTCTCCAAAGTGAGAGCCCCCCAGTGGCACAACGGTATGTCTGTGGACTTACAACGCTAGAAACCGGGTTTCGATACCCGTGGTGGACAGAGCACAGATAACCCATTGTGTAGCTTTGTGCTTAACTTCAAACAAACAAACAATCCAAAGCGACCTCTAACCAATGTCCAGTTTCATCGAGGTGTGATATAAACGAATTATAAGTTACGCATTAGTTTAAGAAAAATATACTAAATTCAAATTATGTCATCATACATATAACATATGTAATATTCAGCACAGGAATATGTCGATGTTTCAGTTGACCGGTCATTGATACTGACTCAAGAGGTTTAGGTTCTCTACTCGGGTGAATACACACACACTGGGCGTGGGTCTAACGTAAACACAAATTCGCCGACAAAGATCCTCAGTACGAACAGCTAACCTATTATTTAACGAGTCTTTGTAGTCCTTTAGATAAATAACGTTTTTGTTAATTTAACTTATGAAGTAAATATTAAGTTGTGTCTGAACCGAGTGCTTTAAGATTACTTCCCGCATGCATAGAATTACAGATAGGAAATCACACGGATATGCGGTTTAATTTGAAACGATAATCAAACAACATAAGTAATATCGGTGAATGATTCGTAAAATGTAAGTGTATCAACGGCCTGGTTGTTAATGTTATTTGTGTACAGTGTATCTGCATTGGAAGTAATGCCAGTGATTACTTGTAAGAAATTCTATTATCTATGGGTGACGGACCGTCAGAAAGTAAGAGAGTACAACGTCTGTATATTAGAAAGTTAAAAATGGGCTTCTCTCTCTATCTATTGCTAATTCACTAGCAATAGAAGCTTGAAGCTGAACATTTTGATCCACCCCGTGGCACCTACCACCCTCTTCCTGACGTTAACCTAATAGTCAGGATTTTCTAATCACCATGCTAACAGGAAGAAAACGCCGTCAGATAGGGCCGATAACTACAGGTTAGGAGACTAAGTAGAATCCAGATTAGGGACTGTAGGTTTGTATGTGGGGGAGGGCGAGTGGTTAACTTCTATATTAACACAAGGTGTGCCGTGTCTCGCGTCCACCTATCTAACTTTAAAGTACTCTAAGACGGTAGACCCCCCAGTCTTTCCAAGAAAGTTGTATGCTATTCAGGGATCAAGAATTTGGACTATAAAATTAGTATTTACGGACAGGGAAATTCAAACCCACACTCAAAACCAAATTCATTCTATACAATTACCACTCATAATAGTTTGAGATATAGCTGTACGGTCCTACTATAATTTGCACTGTAATATCCTTATGAAAGAAAACGTATTATAATAATCATCACCCATAAACAGACGATAGAATAGGCACGGTGAGAAAGTAATAATGTTTGCGGTCATAATGAATAAAATATTTTGTTACAGTAGTGAGTTAATCATTCAAGATTATTTAAAATAACCAGTCCCTGGTGGGTCAGCGGTAAAATTACGGAATTACAACACTAAAATCCGGGGTTCGATTCATGCAATGTACAGAGAGGAAATAGATAGCTCAGCGTGTTAGCTTTGTGCTGAACCAAACAAATTACACACTCGTCATCCGAAAATCGTTTTCCGGTATACGCCATCTGTTGGCATAGTTGAAAACGAAATCTCACTTGAACAAACAATAATCAATGAAGAGAACATTAAACATGCTGAATCTTATAAACAGAAAAGCGTCAGCTTCAAATATATATAAATCATACATCTACATATGGGAATTATTCTAAAACATAAAATTACCAAGAAGCCGGTAACAGCACGTATTCTATATTTAAACCTCTTTGATTCATCTGCAATTTTTCACGTCCTTCTCGCTAAATTAACATTATAATGTTTAATAACTGGCAAGTTATCCACAACTGATGAAAATATTTGGTCCATGATTAGCTTTTAGATGTGATAGGCCTAGTTATAAAATTAGTTTTGTTTGTTTGTTACTTGTTAAGCACAAAGGTATACAATGGGCTATCTGTGGTTTGCCCAAAACGAGTATCGAAATCCGATTTTTTTGCTTTATAAGCCCGCAGTCTTACCGCTGAGCCACTGGGGGTGGGTGGGGGTAAATTAGAAAAGAAATAATACAAATGTCTTCATAAGTAGATCGTTTAAAGGTTTTGCCCCCCAGTGGCACAGCGGTATGTCTACGGACTTACAACGCTAGAAACCGGGTTTCGATACCCGTGGTGGGCAGAGCACAAATAGCCCATTGTGTAGCTTTGTGCTTACCTACAAACAAACAAACAATCAAACGTTTTATATATCTTCCACAAAGTTAATGTCATCTCATTGCACAAACGCTTTACTAACATCTGAGGACATACGTGCGAAATGAAATTGATATGTTTTTTAAGTTTAATTTCGCACAAAGCTACTTGAGAGCTAACTGCGCTAGCTGTCCCTACTTTTGAAGTGATAGACTACAGATAGACTACAGCTAGTCGACACCACCCATCACCAACTCTTGGCCTTCTTTTTTCAAGCCGAATAGCGGGATTAAATATCACTCTTATAAAGTTCGTGGCAAAGGGTCGCGAACCATGGAATCTCAGATCCACATCCGGCAAGCTAACCTCTTACCCGCGCTCGGTTCGAAATTTGATATATTTCCTAACATTGTAGATTAATTCTTAACCCTAAACTCAGTAAAAAGTAACATCACCCTAATTAAATCAGGCGATATGTTGCCAAAAACAAAAACAAAAAACTAGTTAATTAGCATCTGATAGTATACTTCCAATAATATATCTAGCTTTTGATATATGAATTTTATTTTCATCAAATTAAACGATGGATCGTATATTTTTAACGTAATCGGTGTTAAAACTATTGTTTTCACTATAGCTTCTACAGTTTAAGTACAACGAAAAATTTTGCCTGGACAAAATATAAGAAAATAACCATTTGTTTCTGATAATCTTGTACTATCAGAGATATTTCTAGCTTTTTAGTTATTGATTTAGTCAAAGGTTGAATTTGCAAGGCAAATGTTTCTTACTGATCGCTTAGTGTCACTGATTAGTTTTTTGTTTTGTTGAATTTCGCACAAAGCTACTCAAGGAATATCTGTGCTAGGTGTCCGTAATAGACTAAAGGAAGGCAGCTAATCAACACCAACAACTCATGGTTGCTACTCTATATCAACGAAAAATGGGACTGACTGACACATCATAACGCCCTCGTGACTGAAAATAAGAGCATTTGTGGCATTGGGATTCGAACTTGCGACCAACAAATTGTGAGTTTTTTTCTCCTAACCACCTGATATGCCATGCCTGAGATCAACCTATAAAGAGGGATTCTGATATCTAAGACAAAAAATTACTTCATGTGACGTTAGTTGGGACACTTCGGATTATAATTCCTATAAAAAAAAAAACTGTTTTGGGTTACACTAAATATCTCCAACTATAATATTCCCTATATTTATCAAATTGGTAATTTCTTTTTACGATATTAAAACTTTGTATACTTTTCAGAGCTCTTCTTGCAGTGATTTCTTTAACGTTGTTAATGTCGATTCAAGACATGCGAAAAGAAGGTTAGATTGAAGATTTGTTGTTTAGTTTATTAATTAATACCACTGTAATAACACAAGAGTCGGTTTGTTTGTTTTCTTGTTTGTTCTTGAGCTCAAATCTACAAAAATGGGTCACTTGCGCTTTGTCAACAGTTGGGAATCAAACCACAGATTTTAGCGTTATACGTCTTCAAACTTACCACTGACCTACTAATAGACATAGGCAGGAGAAGTAAATCAAGCTTGTCAGAAGCGTGCCTGCCGAAGGCACGCAGAAATTAAGGGGTTCGGGGACATGTTGTCATGAAATGTCTGTATAATTAGAGTGGGAAATGTAGGCCTATTTTGATGTACTGTGGGCCGAGAAATGATGAAATTCAAGGAAAAACACAGAAGAAATGAATGTGAAAACAGGTAGTATAATGACAAACTTAGATAGCCTACTATTTTTTATCTTATCTTTTGATTTGTTTTTATCTCTAACTACTAAATTAATTTTAGAATAAGGGTCAAGTTCCAGTTGGGACAATCGTGAATGTATAAATCTGTCGACAATTATGGGGGTTAAAGTGGGTTCTACACCCCTCTGTATTGACAATGGAGGATTTCAGCCCTCCTCCATTCCGTTCTATAAAATAAGGTCATCTTCCTTTTTTACCAAATCCAAAAAAAAAAAACAATAACGTTATTTGAGGCTTGACTAATTACTGCACTAGTATACAGGTTTAGAACTTATTTATCTGACAAAGATTTAGGGAATTGAATATGTTCCCAATTATTTTTTCAATTAGAAAAAAAATGCAGTTAAATAGCACATGTACGGAATTAATTCATGCTTCAGTTTTGGAGCTATTACAACAAATATGAACTAGTTATATTTAATGTTATCTTTGTTTGATAAAAAGTTGGTAAGATGAAACTTCCAAACTGGGTTTAGTAATTAGAATTAAGATTGAGAACTTTTTAAAAGCAAAAACCTTTATTAAATCTCATCAACTTATTTTAGCGAAATAGAACTAAATAAGTAGATATCAACTTATTTAAGCCCTTTTCTCGTAACTGTTACAAAGTTTCTTTCTTTCGTTCGTTTAGCAGATGTCGGATTTCAAAGAATGTCCAACAATGTTACGAAAGATAACCAATGAAGAATGCTATGTGAAAAGGGAAATTGAGAAAGATGGCTGCCGGAAATTGTGGTTTTTCGTGGGAAAATCCCTTTAAGAAGGATGGGAAAAAATTAAAAACAAGAAATTTTTATTTAATGAGCTCCAGGTGTTGCTATTATCATTTTAGTATAGGTAAAGAAAAAAAAAGCTAGCCCTTGATGAGATAATGCTGTGTAGAACATACTGAACTATGCGAAAATCATATTACATTCATATCAGAAGAAGTAAGGGTTATGTGGATAAAAGAAATAACACACTTTTTTTAACTTTGATACCCACCGGCATCTCAACGGTAATCTAAAAATGTGGGTTCGATTTCCGTAGTGGGCATAGCATAAATATTTTACCGTGCAGCTTTGTACTTACGAACAAAGAAACAAACACCTTACTTTTAGTAAAATTTTAGTAGTATCGTTTTTGTACTTTTTTCTGTTAAATTCTCTGCTGTGCACCAGAATGTCGTGAAAAAGACATCTAATTGGCTTATTTTGAATTTCGCGCAAAGCTAGCTGTCCCTAATTTAGCAATGTAAGATTAGAGGGAAGGCAGCACAATTTTTACACAATCTGAGTCTGGAGACGTATTTTGGCTCTGTGTATTTCGTTTAAGCTAAATATGACTTCCATATCAGCATGTTGTTGTAGCTCAGATAGAAATTACTCTATTTTCATACTCTCCTGTATATCACCATCCTCACATTGGTTAATGTATCTGAACATGAAGTCCGTGCCTTGTTATTCACTTGTAGGAGTGGAGTACTGTCATCATTGCAAATGACTGTCGTCGCCATATTTTTGGTTCGTGAAGCGCCAGAATTAAGTGCTTATGAGATTAGCCTTGCTGCATAGGTTCTTCTACTTCATGGCACGTTACTTATAAGATGATTACCTGCAGAGAGCACGAGAAGCTACTTTATCAAGTCCTGCACAACTCAACTGGCAGGATATCGATCTCCTCTGCACAAGTAGGTAAAGCATTAAATGGATAAACAAGAACAATGGTCAAATTCTCATAGTTTAATAAATTTTAAAGTGTTGATTGCTTGTTTGTTTGTTTGTTCTTTGAATTTCGAGCAAAGCTACTCGAGGGCTATCTGCGCTAGCCGTCCCTAATTTAGCAGTGTAAGACTAGAGGGAAGGCGGCTGGCTAGTCATCCCCACCCACTGCCAACTCTTGGGCTACCCTTTTACCAACGAATAGTGGGATTGACCATCACATTATAACGTCCCCACGGCACAAATGAAACGTTTATGAACCTCGATATACAAGGAATAATAAACCAATTGTAATTATATTGCCCCCCCCCCATGACTTAGCGGTAAATCGACAGGCTTACGACCTAAAAATTGGGTTTCGATGCTCGTGGTGAGAAGAGCACAGATAACTCATTGTGTAGCTTTGTGCTTAACAACAACCAACCAACTTAATTCTGAACGACATTATGAGACATAACAGAACCGTAATAAAAGTTGGTCCGTTTGTTGTAGACTTATGTTAGTCTGAACATATTCTGTAGAGTAATGATAAAAATCTTTAAAAAAGACTAGTTTAAAATATCTCATTACCCAGATTTTCCTGTGATAATAATGATTGAGAGTTGACGATTTATAAATTTCGCAATAAACTGTTTCTATGTTTATTGCTAAGCATAAAGCTACACAATGGACTATCTGTATTTTGCCAGCCACAGGTATTGAAACCCGAACTTAAGTCCTTAGATTAGTCGCTGAGCCACGGGAAGGTACCAAGAAACTGTAATAATTTGCATGGGAATACAATACGGGTGTGATTCAAAAACCAAACGTTCTTCGAATGTTTACAAGTTACATTTGCATCATAGTTAAATAGAAGTAACTGACCTTTGATGTGAGAAAGTTCATTTATACTCTAAGGTGTGTACAGTTGCTTAACGTACAGAGCATCTATATTCATTCTATACAAGTATCTCACTTGGCAGCCCCCCAGTGGCACAGCGGTATGTCTGCGGACTTACAACGCTAGAAACCGGGTTTCGATACCCGTGGTGGGCAGAGCACAGATAGCCCTTGTGTAGCTTTGTGCATAATTACAAACAAACAAACTCACTTGGCAGACCTTTCAGCAAAGACGTGCTTCTAAATTTCGATTATATACGAATCTTACAAGTTATAATTTATGTCATTTTAGGTTTTGAAGATTTTTCTTAATAACAGTAAAAGTGAGCATCTCTACAGTTAATAGGGCATCCGATTAATCATGTTCTTTTTTATTTCTCTCACATCAGATGAAACACAAACGTACTTGATAACAATGAAGGCATTACAGGAAAAATATCAAATTATAAATAAGGCTCAGAAACATCAACTTAAATAAATCTTGTGTAACACAGAAAAAAAGTAACTTAAGTTGTATTGTAGATTCCAATTGTACTATATTGTTTGTACAAAGCTACACATCGGTCTATCTGTGCCTACTACGGGTATCGAAATCCGGTTTTTAGCGTTATAAGTCTTCAGGCTTACCACTGAGCCACTGAAGGGCTACTAAATGGTATCCACAAGAAAGAAGAAATAAATGTGAAAGGGCGATTTAAAAAAAAAATTTTTGTTTGAAATTTAAATGGAAAATATTTAATCTATGTGGCGTTTGTTGGTTGGATTAATGATTACGAAACCTTGTTCTAAGTTATGTCAATTTTCAAACATTTAATCGCATTTATTCTTGAGAAATGCTTTAGGTCGCATACACACAGTGGGGAGATACATCAGAGATAATCTAATAATGTATATATAAGCTTCCAGTTGTTACAAAATACCTCGAAGTCAAAACATTTTGAAGTATCGTAAATACCTTTTGTTTTAATAATAATTCAGAGAAGTAACGAAGAAGACTTGGAGATTCATAAACAAAAATTTATCGTAGCTTAAGATATATAGTTTTGTGATATGTATTAGTGCCAAAAAATGTTCATTTGGAAATCGTTTCATTCCGATTTTTATCACTTACACTCCCTGGGGTAGATGAACAGGCATTAATAGGGCACTTGTACGTTTGCCAGTTCTACCTTTTACTTATTGTCGGGGATTTCCCGCACACACATAATCCCTTCTTTATTGGTTTCATCTTGTTAGGTTGTGTTTAGGAATTATTTTGCCAATTTCAAATTTCGTATTCAAATTACTTAAAACTTTTAGTGAGTTTAATGAATCAGTTAAAGATTTCGAAATTCAAGGGCTGCCTAATTTGAGTGTTTCTTTCAGATGATTTTTTTATTTGATTATAAATAATCAAGATATATAATATATAAATGTTTATTAAAAAAATTATTATTTATGGATAAAGTGTTGTGGTTTCTCGAACGCATTTGACTGTTTTAAGTATATGTTCTAGGTTACCGTTGTCTAATATAATTAAGACCGAAACTCCAGTTTTCTTCTCTCTCTCTCTCTTTATTTTATTTTTCAAAAACAGAACACAATATAATTACATGGATTTGATCTTTTGTAAAGTTTCTGCTACCAACACCATCTAAAAGCGAATTAAGAATATTGGTAAATATACGTGACCTGTCAAAACGTACTGTATTTCGATCATCTCACAAAATGGTTCTATTGCCCTCTGGTGGAAACTAATCAACTTTTAACACCAATATGCGGTGAAGTTTTTCTTTGACCTATTTAACTGAGTGTGACGTAAAGTACATACATAAAGTAAGCTGCGTATCTGTTCATTTAATAGTTCTGATGCCCATTTATTACAGGCAACACATTGTTTGCATTTTAAATTGTCATTTTAACGTGTTTCATCTAAATACGAGATTTGTGATTATGCTTTAACATTAATCTCGATTTATTTTCTAATTCATTGTTTCTGCTTAACGCAAACTTCATTTGTATATTTGTATATATATATATATATATAACACTTCTAGTGTTTTGTGTCGATATCAAACTCGCCAATATCTAGGGAACGATCACATCCAACAAAATATTCTTGAGTACACTTTAATAACAAAGAATAATAGATATATGTAATATTTCTCGTTGAAACGTAATAGTTTAGTCTTAAAGCTTCGTTTCTGAAAACATGAAAGCTCACCTTGGGTATGAACAGTCAGGTCTACTATGAATATTGTAATCCAACCAGTCTCTAGACGGATTAAGGTTGGATAACAGCTTGGAGTAAAGCTCTAATGAAGCAAGACTATGGAGAAAGTTTCATTGTTAATATACATCTTTCATAGTTCTCGTATTTTACTTCCGCCCACTCGAATTACAAACTGATTAGCCTAAATTTGCTTAGGTACTTGTTTTAGAAAAACAACAAAGGTTGTAAAGCTTTAGAATAGGTCTCTCTCTCTCTCCTTCGCCTCTTACTATTTACATAAGCTTTGCATAAATAGTCTTAGTTTTGCAATATTATCACCGAGTATTTTTTTCTTTATTCACTGTTTTTTTCCAGAGATGCAAATTGTATTTTTTTTATTTCAATAAGTCTTCAATAATACGTGGCATCTAAGCCTAATTTGCTTTTTGGTACACCTTCAGTCTACATTTGTATAGAAAATACATTTACGTTGTTCGCTTGATTATATTGTCTGGTTTCAACCTATCTGGTAGCGTACAACCTATTATAGACATAGTAACCCTTTATAAACCCATTTGTAGTCGCGGCATAGCGGCTCATAGAATAACTCTGAATTATTTTTTTTTCGAGTACAAACTTTTAGTTCATAGCTCCATATCTTGACCAATTGGAGATCTAATTACAGCCGCGGCTATTGGGGATTCCCTCTTGTTTAGTAAAACATTTACGAACATAATAAAAATAAATAAACACTTCTTTAGAAGCGATACTCTTTTGACTGAGACCCTGATATTTTATTAAACAAAATATAGAATAAATTATATCTTATCTTTCGACACTTCTTTCGATTTTATGTAGAAAGTCTGATGGAAAAATGTTATATTTTCGATCATTTGAGAGAAAAAGCTAAATTACCATATAAAATCAATGACAGAGGTTTTTAGAAAGTGTAGTTCTGGTATGTTATACAAGAAACAAGGATTGTACATTCGCTACAAACTATCTACAAAACTACAGATAGACCGCAAACAGCAACCTATCCTTGCGATAATACCTGTTATCAGTGTGTAAACATATCTCCGCTATGAAATTATTGAACTGACTGGCTAGAAAGGCTACAGTTAAATACGGCAAAATAATAAAAGCACCACCAAAATACTCCAGCTCTAAAGAAACCATAAATGCAAAAATTTTTCCTTTCTTTCTTTCACTCGTATTTTTTGTTAACAGGCGTGTTTTTTTCTAGAAGATGACGATTAATTTGAGTGTGTTTGCATTTCAAATGTTAAATGAAATACACGTTGTTTTTAGAGTTTATTTTGAAAATTCTGCTCGAGATTTACGAGAGAATGCGATTCCCTTAACAACAGAAATAAAAGGGGACACAAATGTTGTTTCCGAATCTATCCAGATTATTTCCCTATATAAACGGCTAAATACTAACTGTACATTATATTTGTACAATTTTAAATATGCAAATTAGGAAGCCACGTGAAAACCACAGGCGATATAAAATAGCTATGAAACGGTATGTATTAGAACTAAATTTTGGCATTGAATGGCGTTTCGTAGGTAGAGTGATGCTACCAAAAAGTAATCGTTTTTACGATGGTATATAAGTATATAATAACCCTTTCCGACGCAAAATATGCATAGTTTTCAGGTCATAAAGATGTGTTCAGATCGGGGATTTATAAATTCCAAGATGAGAAATCTCTTGTACTTAATGGTATTGGAAAACGAAGAAATAGGATCAACTTGAAGGAACAGGGCCATTCAGGTAGAAGCCTGTAACAAATCGAACCCCAGACGCTGTAACAAAGTGCGGTGTCTTGTAAGAGGTGAGAATCCACAAACACAAAGGGCAGTGGCAAAAGCCGTCGATGTTCCCTGGGCAACAGTACGCAACATAATCATAAAATAACTCCGTCTGGAAAAAGAGACGCAAGTCACATGTAAACAACTTGCTTTCACAACTTGTCCATTCAGCCGTCGCTTATCTCAAGCGACGGATATTCATGCTATTCCATATGAAGAAATACTGGCTAAGTCGCCAGAAGCAGTGCCTATGGATGTCTGTGCAATCGAATGTTGAAACTGACGCTGGAAAACCGTCGCCCTCGTACACTAGGTGATTTATGGAAAGCAAGCATGGAAGAGGAGTGTGCTTTAGGCATAACAGCCTTATGACGAAGCCTTTTGCAATGAAAACTACGTCGAAGGGCTATTTTCCAGATGCATGATCATCAGATAGAGCATGATCGGACATGGCCACATGGGCTGTAACAACTTGGCGATGCTCAAAATTGTTTTAATATATAACGTACTGTATCAATAACAAATTAACATTATACACCTAACAATCGATCATAACGTGGCAATATACTCGATTTTAAGAATTTTCCTTTGTTTTGTGTTTAGTAAATTTGCTATGTAACAAATGTGGAGATTATATGTATTTACATTCTTATACTTTGTGATATAATAAACATTTAGTTTTATATACACTTAAGACAAAAATAAGTTTTTATTCCCAAACCATGAGTATATACGTATATATATATATTAAGCTATTTGTTTTTACTGTTTTCGTACGAGCGACCCAACAATATAACAAAATGGTGGTTAATCCTATTCTGTGACCTATATTCTATTCGAGAACTTAAATTGAAGTTTATGAGGCTGGTTCCCAGCAAAAATTTAATTTTATATTAAACTCGAAAAATTAACTTTAGCACTTATAGTTATTGTCAACCATGTTAATCCGTCTTTGAGTTTAATGCTTTCGCTGAGAAATGTGAGTTTATTAACAAGACTTAACAGTCGTTAATGTTGAACTCTGGATTACATCTACTATTTTAGTCAATATGAGCTTCAGAACTCGTTCTCAGGTCCATACAAAGCACTTCTCTCCTAAATCTCTATCTAAAACCGGAAACATTCTATTAGGGTTAGTGATCTTTAGGTGATATAGCTCCAAGGCGCTAGGAATATTTTGTTGGGATGTAGAAAAAGGGGGCAGGAGCTGAAAGGAGCTATTACAGGACCACCCACGGTTGTGAAACATGTGAGTTTTTTGTTCTGATGATTTTGTTTCCGGCCATTGTGCAAAATAAGAAACTGGTGATTGTGTCTGTTTTCCATTAACAGGTTTCTTTTCAGAGTTCGGAGTTTTAGGAAGCAGATTAATCACTTCACTTCACCAAATGTTTTACTCATTTTTAAGATGAAAGAAATTTGAAAACTTCTACCATGCCTTAAAAAGAAATATTTTTCATAAGACTCGAGCATGAAGTTCTTGTCAAGAAAAAGTTTTACTATATTAGCTTTTTTTTTCTTTCTCTTCAACCACTAGGAATTTTCATTAATAATAGCGAAATACTTTTATACATTGTACTGCCAAAATAATTTAAAGAAATACAATTACTCCCAATATGGATATAATAAGTGTATAGAAAACTGATGTTTTTATTATTAGCTAATACATTTGTTAATAAAAATGGTTTCAAGGCAAACTAACTAAAGTAAACCATTGTACTTAAAGTACTGTGTTATTTAGGATAGCTTATGGCATATTCATAAATGCACAGCATATAAGATGTATTAATGACATATAAGATGTATTAGTGGTCTTTTAAAAAAGAAAAAAAAATATGTTGCATATTTTAAAAAAACATATTTGAAATTATTATAACATAAAATAACATACGAAATAATGTCCAGGGACAACAAATTAAGGGACCTGTTGGTCCATTTAGGCTGTTCCATCTTCTAAACTAAACTAAAAGGGGTTAAGATCAAAAGTATTTTTCTCTGTCAAAAGCTTGCCCTGGAAAAATGCTTGAAAAATTTGCCATTGTATAGGACAAATAGTTCTTTATCCCAACTACTCTAAGATTTCTTCCGTTGTGAAATTCTTTTAGATTTTTGGTTAATACCAGGTTTTGTCTAAAGTTAATAAATACTTTTAATAAATCTTGCTGTAGGATAATGAAAGAAACTTACAATAGGCTGCAGATGTTTTTTCACATTACTCTATTCTGGGAGACAAAAGTCTATTTAACATGCTATTCTATATGCAGTATAAACATTGAATATTACAATTTTAAAAGTTTTGTACTGCACAAAAGCAACATGAAAAAACAATTCATGCAGCCTCATGTGATGTTTACCACTATTATTAGAGTTACTGGTTTAAATATTGTTACAGTTAGTTATCTTTTCTAAGTTATGAAATAATAGAAAGTTGTGTGAGATTTAAGCAAGATATCTAATTGTTGATACTAGTAATGATTTTTTAATAATTCCACATGTTGTGCTATGCTCATTTCAAGAGCCATTTATACGGAAGGAATTTTCAGTAGGACATACTGAGAGACTTCCTCAATGAGCATAGGTGTTATATTGGTAAAATATACACTGCCATCCATAGAAATAGGTTTGGATTTTTTATAATCCATTGGAAGTTTAAGAACCTATAATTATTTTTATCATGAAGGAATAAAAATAATGTAGATTGAGTCAATACAATAATCTATCTTCTCCCCCCCCCTCAAAAAAATCATTTCTTACTTATAATCTGCACAACTGTCTCAATTCACAACCTGAAAACTGTAGACTGTGAAAAAATATGTTTTTCTTATTAGTTTGTTTGGGTAGTTCATATAATCATGTTAGAATCATATTCAGATCTAATTTATGGTGAGAAATATCATAAATAATAGAGTATGGTCTTCAATAGTAAATATATATATATATATTGTTTCTATGAGCAGTGACGTTTAAAGCATTTACCTTCAGAAGAAGTTATTTATTAAGAGACTTAGGCCTAAGAAAGAAATGACTAATCTTAAAAGTAGGATGAAATTTTATAAACTGTTTTTTTAATATTAAGATATACTGTATGTAACCTTTCAAATGTGATATCTTTTCCAAATCTATTAAAGAATTGGAAGAAATGTTACAAGCCTTACGGAAAATCATAGATACAAACATCTTGAATTACTGCGTGTCGATTGCGCTGAATGAAGTTACAACAACAATCGCAATAATATATTTCAATATTAAGATACAAATGCCTGTCTATTTTTTCCCCATATTTATCATTACACTCTTGAGGTAAATTCTACTTTTCACACTAGTTTGTACCCTCGTTTCATTTGTCTGTCCAGTATATTTCAAGACTATTTGTTTTAACTAATTTATTTATGTAATAGATAGATTTGTATATATATTTATGACACAACTATTAATGATATCTGCAACTTTTCCTAATTTTGAACTACTGATCAGAGGCAAGACAGCAGGTCAGCAGTATCCTTCCACTTACTTCGCGTTAAGGGATTGACTGTCACTCTCATAATGTACCCACAGTTTAAAATGCAGGGAGTACTTTGTGGGATCGTACGGATTCGAGCCCATCTTGCCAGCTCCGAAATACTGAGCTGCACGGTCACCCTGCGCCCTAATAGATAGCTAAGTAGATGTGTCTGTGAATATTCAATGACAGTATTTAAGTAGCATAAAGAAAGCGTAACAACGCATATGTATTACGATAACATGGGAAACCATACTGAGTATTCTTCCAGACTCCTTCAGAGCTCATCAAATAAGACTAAGAAACTCATTCTTTTCCCTCGCTTAAAATACATATTTATATAAAACAAAAACTTATTGTAAACTGCTATTTATTTTGGCGATAAAATACAAACAAACATACTTTATGGTAACAGAAAAATTTGTTAGTTCTGATGTTTGGCGTTGGAATGTGTGTAAGATGCTACGTTAGAATCACCCCATGTAAAGTCCTTCGTTATCACAAACACTACTAGTAGTATTAGTCGTGTGAAGTGTCTCATTTCCACTGAGTTTTGTCACAGGTCGATGCCACTAGTTCAAGTGTAACTTTTCCTATCAAAATGGCACAAAGGTTATCTGTTAAATCACCAGTTAAGCGTCCTCCCTTTATTTCTACGACATATTAACTTTTGCCTTTAAATGATGATGATAACGTATAGAAGCTCCTTAACTAGATGACGACTTTCCTATCAAATAAAAAGAAACAAAAAATTTCGCTCTGCAGAATGATCATACCAATGGCCACCAAGTCTATATTCAGCTTACGCTGAATTTCATGTCAGACTACTTAATTACATGACAATCTATAAGAAGAAAACAGCATTTTAACAGAACTAAGTTATTTACGTAAACAAAATTTCAAAAGGTCGTCTAAGCGGAAGTCCATTGCATGATTCAGTTGAAAGTCCAGCAGACGTATTTCAAAGAAATGCTGATTTTCAGTAAAACCAATTGATATAAAGGAAACTGGAAGCCTCTATAATCAATATTTAAACAGGCTCTCTCTCTTTTTTTTTTTTCGGAAAAGAGATTGTTAAAACTAATATCTCTCTTTCATCTTCAATACTAATTGTATACCAGCCATATTCAGGCACCATTGCACGAAATATTTGAATATAAAATAGCTAAAAGTTTCTTTGTTCTTATCGACGCTTCTGGAAAACTGTCAACAGAAAATAACTGCATAATAGTAATATATTCTACGAATATCAACTGAGATGTAAAATTAATTACTGTTTATAACCTCTTACGCAAGTGAGATAACAAAGTCTACCAGTATACCAAGAAAATTTCTGTGGTTACTGAAAACCATTAAATTTTATGAAACATTTTTATCAACCCATTAATATCCAGTCCTTGCTGATTAACATCGTACTTGGAATGATATGCAAACTGTTTTTAAGTTTGTTTTGTAGTTTATATAATTATATGATGAAGATGCATGTCTCAGTACTTTGAACTCGTTATTTCTATTAAACATCTATAGAGTAAATATTTCAAATTGTCTCTTTTCCAAGAGTTCACCTGACTTCATCTCTCTGCCCGGTGGCCATACAAAGAGCTACCCACGACCGTATATTTAGCTTACGCTGCAGTTCATGTCAGACTACTTAAACTTAATTCCGTAATAACTTTAAAGACGAAAACAACATTTTTACAGGAGAAAATTATTTTCGTTATTTATATAGATACAAATATAAAATAGTTTGCCAGTTAGGGTCCTCGACTCGTAATCAGCAGGCCGCTGGTTCGAATACTGACACCGAACATGCTCGTCCTTTCAGGAGCGTAGACGTTATAATGTGACGGTCAGTCCCATTTTTCGTTGGTAAAAAATAGCCCAAGAGTTGGCGGTGTTGACTAGTTGTCTTCCCTCTAATCTATCAGTTCAAAATTAGAAACGGTTAGCGCATATAGTCCTTGAGTACATTTGCGCGAGCCCCCCCCCCCCCCCAGTGGCACAGCGGTATGTCTTGCGGACTTACAACGCTAGAAACCGGGTTTCGATACCCGTGGTGGGCAGAGCACAGATAGCCCTTGTGTAGCTTTGTGCATAATTAAAAACAAAATAAACAAACAAACATTTGCGCGAAATTCAACAAAAATAAACACATATTAAAACATATCAATAAGACCTAAACTCCGATACAGATCACAGACCATCACTATACTCATATCATATTTTTGATTTTTCTTTAATCACTGCCAATATGTTTAAAGAATGGTATCATGGAAACTTGGGCGAAACATGGTATTTCGACATACTTGTGTTTTTATCTTTTCAAATTTTATCTAACATAAACTACGAAAAGATTTGCTTTCGAAAATAAAAAACAGTTACAAACTCAACACCAAACTCCACCTTAGACTTTTCAGTTAATTTTAAATAACTAAACAGCTAGTTTAAATAATTATATAAATGTATTTTATATATATTTTACTGTCAAACTTTTCATACAGCAAAACACAACATTTTTCTTCGTACAGTTACTATTTTGAACATGCGCAACATTCAACTTGCAGCACGTGATTATGTATAACGTGAACACTCCCAACTTTCTTTCTGGATATGTAGCGGTAATAACATTGTAGGATGCTTGATAAAGTGAAAACTTGACTCTATCGATGTGAACATTTAACACGATGATTTCCAATATGAGATCAAATTAAAACGCCCGTTTAGAATAGTAGTCATTCAATGAACACATCCAAGCTCTAATGGATTAACAAGTTACAGATATAGTTAACTTTACATTATCTTTGTTAACATTTTCAGATAAATGTAATTAAATTTTCTGGTGAGCAAGGTGAAACTATAGGATTGCATGCCAGCTTGTCGTTTCAGGGCTATCAATATGCTTATATGTGGGGATACTGTGTTTCTAAGGTTTTAGATACTGGAATTTGTGACCTACGTTATATGTCGTCCTTGTTATAATATTTATTCCTTGTACAGTAAAGCACTGCGTAATATTTAGAGTATGCATGAACTAACAACTCGTTATACTTCTTCCAGGCGGGGGTAGAAATTCCAGAGTGTTATCATATCTGCTATTAAATCGACCTTGAGCTAAAATACAGGTAACCCCAATGTTTCTATGTGGTATAAAAATTTTGGAAGTATGCCATGTGTATCTTACTTGTTGCTTAATGTAATGAAATCACGTTCACGAATCTAGATTAAATATAAAACCTCATAATGCACAAACAAGAATATGTATGAAGTTGGCCTTGATGTTAGCTTTAAACAATTTTAATGAACACAAAACTATAGTGGAAAAACGGTGTGCGATATTAGTTTTTCTCTTACGAAACCGTTATTATAAGATGTATAACAACACTTTTTATTATGGGAAAATATCGAAAATCAGGTTGTTTGCATTAGAGCAAAGCCAATTTGGACTATCTGTCGTGTTCACAGCGGGGAATCGAACCCCGTATTTTTGCTTTGTAAGTCCGTAGACTTACCGCTCCCACAGGGGGGACAAAAAGTAGGTTATTACAAATACATTTTGATTATATCATTACGGAGAGGTAACTTTAATAGTGATTTTTTTTTCTTATGATAGCATCATTAAATTATAACAAACAATATTATTTTTACTGTAATGATATTAACAAAAGAAAATGTGTATTTTTATACGTATATATATGTACTTAGGTTTTAGTCTGTAGATTCGTTATGCACGCCAACCATATGTTTATGGCTCATCACACGTACAGACACTGTACGGTTCACTGTGTTAGAAAGTAGCTAGCTTTACAACACTGAAACTGTAAGATACGATATGGCATGTTGTTACAAGTCATTATAAAGGTTCGCGACAAGTATGGGTCGGACTGCTACTGCAGGGCTTAATATATATGTCAGGAAACTGCTACAGTCAGGACGATGGAGATTTGAATCTAGCGGCCATTTTCATACGAATATTCCCATCAAATTCTCCACGCAGAGCCACAAGCAGGATATATATATACTGTGTCTTGTTCAATAGCAGGCATGATGAATGGCGAGTTTCTTAGTTCAAGCCCTCAGAACTTGATCTAATTAACCGAGGATGAATCGTGGTTATTAGTTGGAATAACCTGCCCAGACACCGAACACGATTAAAATGCTCTCACGTTAACAACACAACGCACATACAGAGTAGAGACACGCAAAACGTATTTATCTCCCTCAGTTGACTAAAACTTCGACGTTGACGTGAAAATTAGACTTTAAAGAAAGCATGAAATAACATACGTTACCCTAGCTTAGATTTTTACTTGTTGTTTAATTATAATTAATGCTTGGTTTTATATTACTACACAGTTAATTCATCTTTTTCTGCGAAACGTTTTTAATTTTCGATTTATATGTGTGTTAATTAACTATATTTTCTTTACATTTCAGCTTTCAGTATATAAGTATTTAATGCTTTGATTTTATCACCTTTTGAGCATTAACTTTTCAGAGAAGGTGAGATGATTTCATTTATTCTTACTTATTCTATTTCAAAATGTTACAAACACTATATTCGAAAACTAAGTTAAAGGCTTGAAAAGTGCTGATTAAGACTCTTGTTAAAAAAAATGATAATTTGTTTGATTATAAATCTTATCAGAAACAGGCATTTTGTTTTTGATGATAATTCTTTTAAAACTAATCTTAATACACTGTAATAGTATTGAAACCTCAATTACAATATCCTCCGAGTTTGTACGGACATTATAGTAACTGTATACCAAAACAACAACTGTTATGCTGATCATCATAGCTGATGAAAATGTGTTTTGTTCAGTGAATATTAAAAGATGAAAATTTCAGTAAACAAGAAATAATTTTATCTTAATTGTACGTTATCTCTCATCTTTCCACACTCATTTCCAACGGAACTATTATTAAACAGGTTTGACCTTTGAAATCTAGAAGGATATATTATATCTATGTAGAAACTTTTCAGGAATTTCGATTAAGAAGTTTCCGTGTATGTGTCACGACAACACAATTCACTTGAGCTTGCATGCCCCATTGTAATTTACACCACATAATCCAACACGCATGTCCCTTTGCGGGTTAAAGGGCGCCATTCTTTTACCTGATGCGATAGCGCAGAAGCATAGGTACAAAACCAGCCCTTCTCTCCTGGAGGATTTCTAAGCCCATAACAACAAGCTAATGCCCCTAATAAAGGTATACACTAAAGAAACCTATTTTCTGTAAATAATAGCTTCAATGCAGGTGCTTGATAATAGCAGGTGCAACGCTAGTTCACTGAGTTGGCTCTAAAAAGACAACAGGGTAAGTTTTTATAAGATCAAAAGACTAAAATCAGAGAAACTATATCAAATCTCCGTGTTATTAGCTTTATATGATATAGCTCAAGATTTAAAGCTACTCAACAGAATAATGGATTTTAAACTTGAAGTAAAATATTTCGAGCAGATTTATATATCTGACATTGTCCCCCATATTATTTCCAGAATTCAAATAGCATACCAGTGCTGTCCAGCTTTTAATTTAGTATTTGGTATTTTCAATCTGAAAACACTATGCGACACATAGGCTAAGGGGCCAGATCAGCGGCACTAAAATTCACGTACAGCTATCGCTAACTTAGAATTGCTTTAGGAAGGAAACCAGTCAGCACCACTCGCCGCTTGCATAGCCATTTTTAATCAATAGCAGGATTGACTGCCACCTTATATATTGCGCCCACAGATGAATGTGTGGAACGCGCTTAGAAGTATATCACGGCTCGAACCTTGGAACTTTTGATCAGCTGCCTAACAAGTTAACTATTAGGCCACGTCCGGCCCCTAATATGTAGTCCAGTGAAGGGCAGATAGAAGAAAAAACTTTATTAACGTGAGTCAAACATTAGCCCGTTTAGTGAGCACTCAGGCATTAAAAAAAACAAAAAACAGGACTAACAGCATAATTTCTCGCTCGCCGTTGATTAAGTCCGTAGTCTATATGTCTTAGTTTCGATTAGCAATACACAGAAACGTTTTTTCCCCCAATACTCATTACATTTACTACAACTAAATGTATATATATAGTATAATACGCTGTGGATGTTATTTTCATCACATATAAAACCCCTTATTATGGCTCAGCGTAAAGCATGAAGACTTATAACGCTAAAATTCTGGGTTCGATACCCGTGGTAGGTACAGTGCAGATCGCTGATTGTGTAGTTTTGCGTTGAAAAACAAATAAAATTAAATGTACAAATAAATTAGATGAAAAATGAAGACTGTTGATACATAATTTAACATCTGTAAAAGAATTCCACCAAGATGTAAAAAACGGTATCCAGCAGGAAAATCTTTAGAGATAAAAGTATTCCCTATTTTATCGCATTTTTAGTAAGAATGTACAAAAAAAAAGCTTGTATATTAAAATTTATGCATTTTCAAGAAAATACTGTTAACAAATTCCATAACATACAAGCTAAAATAATTAGACAATAAATAATTTATTTAAAATACCCTACATGTTTCGGTGTTCTTACGCCACCATCTTAAGAAGTAAAAGTTGAAGTTTGGTCAAGACTTATATAACTAAATAATGATTTGCACTTATTTATTGCCATCTAGATTTAATACACACAGAGTATATAGTCTTCTTTGTATTAAAGATGATCAAAACAAGAAGAAGAACAATAACTGTGTTTTAAATACCAAAATGAGTTCACTTAATAAGATTATCCCGAGTAAGTTTTTGAAATATAAGTTCTTTCAACTGAATCCATATCTTAAATGCAAGAGGTACATTCAGTTCCACAAGTGAGTTAATTGAATGTTGATTACTGTTTGACAGAGTTTGATCAAAGTTAGTAAACTAACACAACCAAGATAGGTTTTGTCAAACCGATAGGTTTGGGCCAGCTTGATACAACCTTAGACAAAATAAAACAAAAACAAATAAGGTTTTAATGAAGCTAAAAGATGCTGAAACATATGGAGATAAGGTCAATGAATTTTTTTAAATTGGGCTTCCATGTACCATAATTTTAATTTAAGGATGTTAATTTACAATGTAGAAATTTGAAAAAGTAATGCATGTATACGTATCTTATCAGATAAAACTCATAGCTGAGAAAAGGCTAGTATCCTTGAATTAATTAAAGAGAACACAAGACTACTAACGATAAATTTCACCTCCTTTCTTCCTTGTTATTAGCTTAAAAGGTCAACTTATGAAGTAGCAAATTTCGTTATCCAGACGTTTCAAAACTATGATTAACAAGTTCATGTTAGGGCTTAACTTCATACTGTATACACTGTACACTGTATTATACCAACAACATACTCCCATCCACTAATGTCATGTCTCTAATGAATTTGCACGTGAATACCATTGTGTGCTATTACTAATGATTTGGAATGGTCAGCATAAAAAAGGGGGGCTTACAGATCTCCTAATAAGAATGGTTATTAGATGCAGGATTGGTGATATGAATATTTGAGACAGTGATAAATGTGCTGAACAAATGAAAGACCACTGGACTTGCTCATGTGGAATATCGACCAAGCCACTCAAAATGAATCATTCTTCGGCCCATGTGAACTTTGAATCGTGTTTTGCAATGAACTGCTCAACTAGCATTAAATCCATCACCCAGAACTTTAATGAGAGTTGAGGAATGCAGGAATGTATACAAGAAGTTGAAGGCTGAAGGATTTCACTTACGAGCTGTAATCCATAAGCTGCGAGCGTAAAGCATCAGATCTCGTGGTGTCTTGAGCATTTAAATTAGGATGAAAACATACTGGAAACGATCACACGGAATCCCAATACTTGGTATTTGCTTCACATTAACGGGTCTGGGTTTGCCGGACACCTAGAATATGTTTTGGATATGACTGTGCAATCCAAACCGTGAAGAGTGGTAGGATTAATATCATAATGAGGCCTGTTTTAAACTGATTTCAGCTTGGTTCATTGATAGTAGTTATTTATTATTAACTTCTAATCAAAGCAAGCTACCCGCATAGATCAGAATCAAAATTTAATCCAGTAATCAGCATAACTAATTTAATATACCATTCTCACTTATGAAGATTTATTAGAATATTATGGCGTAGACGAAATAATTTTGAAGTGGTTTTGATAATTGTGCCAGATTATACCATAACGGGTAACAAGAATGTTGGTGATTTTACCGAAAATTCAATAATTCTGGTGGTCAAAATGCCGTAGAAAAAGCTTCGTTGAAAGAACGTTAGAGTGAGTGTATAAACTCTGTCTGTATACGAAATATTGTAATGTCAAACAAATTATATTATAATTAATAAACTGTGATAATAAACACTGTAGCATAAATTACCTGAACTATTTATATTCGGAAATGGGAAATTTATAATACCAAGTTTAAAAGTGTTTGTTAGATATGACATTTTTAACTTGGACATGTGATTAACGATTAATGTACTTTGTGTTTGTAGTGAATATGTTTGTAAACCTTGTTAATTCGATAAAAGAATATCATTAATAAATCTACAAGCGCTACTAATATGCAAAGCTTTGTTATAAGTTCCTTTTTCACCAAGATTTGTTACGAATGAAAATTCAGATTGGAATAAATAAAAATCTCGAAGTTGTGGACTGAAGGTACCACCCATAGGTATTCCCTGTATTTGTTGAAGGGCGTTTTGGGCGAATTGTACAAATATGTTTTATTAAATAAATAACAAATATGTAGTTTGTACTAATTCCATTATTGTGAAACATTATAATTAGCATTATCACAGAAACATCTATGCTTGGTAACATGAAGCGTTAATTTACAGAATTTTTAAAAGATCTAGAACTGCTGGTGAAGGACTTTTTAATTTTATGAATAAGAAGACTAATGTGTTTCTGATTTTTACTTCCTACAATTGATAAATAAATTTCGAGTAATATTAGATAGCGGTGCATTGAGAGTAAAATAGTTTTAACTTTACACTTTTCTAACGCTATATTTTGTGTTTGTGTCTTTAACCCCTTTTCAGTCAGTTAAATAAAGTAATTTTCATGTGATCTTTGATTAGTTCAGTAGTTATAAGGCTTACAGTTTGGATTTATAATGATACACATACACACTTTCTGTCTGTCTGTTTATCTGATTTGGTTTGAGTTGTTCTTTAAAAGGGCAAAGTTATACAATGGGCTATATGCGCTGTGCCACTACAGGTATTGAACCCCGATACTTAGCTTTACAAGCCCACAAGCTTAGCGCTGAGCCACCGGGTAAATAATCAGTGATATATGCGCACTGACTGACATAAACCGGTGAATCAATTAATTCCGCAATTTTTAAAGAGAAAAAATAATAATGACAATATACGCACCAATTAATATAAAACAGTTGAATCAATTAATACCACAACTTTTAAAGAGAAAAGAAAATTAATGACAGTATACGCACCAACTAATATAAAACAGTTGAATCAATTAATACCACAACTTTTAAAGAGAAAAAATTAATGACAGTATACGCACCATCTAATATAAAATAGTTGAATCAATTAATACCACAACTTTTAATTGATTCAACTGTTTCATATTAGTTGGTGCGTATACTGTCATTAATTTTTTTTTCTCTTTAAAAGTTGTGGTATTAATTGATTCAACTGTTTCATATTAGTTGGTGCGTATACTGTCATTAATTTTTTTTCTCTTTAAAAGTAGTGGTATTAATTGATTCAACTGTTTAATATTGGTTGGTGCGTGTACTGTCATTAATTTTTTTTATCTTTAATACCACAACTTTTAAATAGAAAAAAAATAATGACAGTATACGCACCAACTAATATAAAACAGTTGAATCAATTAACACCACAACTTTTAAAGAGAAAAGAAAATTAATGACAGTATACGCACCAACTAATATAAAACAGTTGAATCAATTAATACCACAACATTTTCGTGAAAAAAAGCTCGAAGAGGAAAGAAAAATTGATATGAATCGTTTTATGTTAATAGTAGACCACGTTGCAATGTTTCTCCGACGAACAACATTTCATGTCAGCAAACACAAATAGTATGTCAAGAAGGCACAGTACGGACTTAAGGTGAAGAACTTTCAGTGTTTGTAATAAGATGAAAACTTCTTTGTATTATATTCACATTTTTTGCTTTAAAGTATCTGAAAATACTCGACAGTGATATGTTACTTAAGAAAGAGGATAACAGGGCTTGTCAAATCTCTGTGCTCAAACTTTACTTGTTTGGTTTTTGAGGATGCTGGATTGGTTGGTTGATTATCTTAGAGCAAAGCCATATTGGGCTATCTGCTGTGTACACCACGAGGAATCGAACCCCGGATTTTAGCGTTGTTAGTCCATAAGCTGTTCCACCGGGGGACAGGGTGTTGGAATAAGTTTCAGGTTGGTTGGTTGGCGTTTTATAGCGCAAGGTAACTAGTAAATTTCACATTTGAAGGGCAGAAATGAGGATATGAGGAAGGCACGGGTGTCCTGCCCCATAAGGTGGCAAGCGCCTCCCGTAGAAAATCGCTTTAAGGTTTTTCTTGGGAAGATACTGCATGCCCTGACTAGCAAAAATGTGTCTGTTGAAAGTGTTATTAGTATGAAACGGTGTCCAAAAAATATAGTTGGTACATATATGATCTTTCGAGTCTATTTTTATATTAACGCGTTAAAAGTTTTAAAAAAATGTAATGAAAATGTCACTTTTCTTTTGTTATTTTCTTCATTAATCGCGGAGAAAATACTGATTTATTCAAAGTGGCTTTTAAGCTCTCTCTCTCTCTTTCATTTTTTGGCTCATTTTTTTCGGGGGATACAAACAGAAAATTCTTGACTCTGCCAATACATTTTTCAGGGGTGTCTATTTTCTCTATTGTCCTGCTATTCCCATGTTTGTGGCTATTACAAATTTGTGTTATTGATTAAAATTTCCTACCCTTAAATTATGCTGAAACGAATGAATTCAGGAATATTCTGTCTTAAAGGCATACAATGTGTTTGTGTATAAGAGATGATATCTACTGCCAGTTCGTGGTGCTATAGGTGAATTAAGTTGTTTTCATGATTTATACTATCTACACTTCTGATTGGTTTTACCGTCGACCTTGATTTCTTCGTAAAATTAATGTTTTTATTTTTATGCTTTCATGTGTGTGGCCGGAAGCGACCTAGTAGTTAGCGTGCCAGATTGCGGAGAGAAGGGTGTAAGGTTCGAGTCGTAATACCATTGAGTGTGCTCCACACTTTCAGTTATGGACGCGTTATAAAATTGGCAATCAACCACATCATTCGGATCGAAACGTAGATCAAAGCCTTTGAAGGGGGTAAATGTTGCTCTAGTCAAAATTATGGATGGTGGATATACCTGAAATTTAGGTTTCATCCTCTTTCGGATGTTCTTTTCTTACAAATTTATTGTTCTTTACATTACCAAGGGATGTACAACATGCTTGTTTGTTTTTGAATTTCGCGCAAAGTTACACGAGGGCTATCTGCGCTAGCCGTCCCTAATTTAGCAGTAAAAGACTAGAAGGAAGGCAGCTAGTAATCACCATCCACCGCCAACTCTTGGGCTACTCTTTTATGCTTGGATTGACCGTCACATTATGACGCTCTTACGGATAAAAGGGCGAGCATGTTTGGTGGGACGGGGATTCGAACCCGCAAACCTCAGATTGCGAATCGCTCTTCCTAACCACCTGGCCGTGACGAGCCCTGAATCTTAGGAGCTTCTGACCTGGCCGCTTAGCCTACGTGCTCATAAAAGTGATGTTCAGATTGAAAGTTCGAGGTTTTATTCCTTTCATTTGTTTATTGCTATCTCCTATGTTATTGCTAATTTGATTACTATATGAAGGAATTATGAGTTTCTATTGAAGTATAAATAATATATATTTATTATATATATACACATATAATTCGATTTTGAATATATTTCACACAAATACACACATACATTTAAAAGTAAGAGAACGTATAGGAATGCAGTGATGGGCAGATGGGAGATCACATGCATCTTTTTACATATTTTAATTACTGTTGTGCCTATTTTTTTTTCTCATAGTTGAAAGCGAAAACATCTGAATGAAAGCGTTAGTACTAAAAGCTGGTCACTCTAAAGTATTGAATTTTTTAATAACTATTTATTGCAACCTGTGTTCCTGTTGGTTTCGTGCGTTTTAAAAATTGAAATCATTCTTTGAAACTGGCTTATGTTAAGCATTATAGACATATTCTAGTTAAAACTATCACCTTAAATATATTTCATAATAATTGAAATCATTCTTTGAAACTGGCTTATGTTAAGCATTATAGACATATTCTAGTTAAAACTATCCCCTTAAAATATATTTCATAATAATTGAAATCATTCTTTGAAACTGGCTTATGTTAAGCATTATAGACATATTCTAGTTAAAACTATCCCCTTAAAATATATTTCATAATTTTAAGAGCTCTAATTCAAGTGGGAGAGATAGGACTAGAAGATAGCTTACAAACTGTGTCATGACAAGCATGCAGAGGTTATTATGATAACGATATCATTAGTAGCATTACCTGTTTCAACTTAAAAGTTAGCAAAATAAACATAGAAAAATTAAGCTGAATGACATTTCTGTATGATAATTCAAAATAGTCTGGTGACTGATAACATATTAAACTCTATTGTACTCTTCTACGTGCCTTATATAAGATTTCCGATTTATTATAAATTATTACTTTGTAGCTACAAGCGCAAAGAACTAAAAATTACAATCTGATATTAATGAAAATAATTTTTGGTTTTACGTCATGCGAGGTAGGATTATGAAACCAGTTACTATGTTCACGGCTGGAATTATCTGAATCATATTTGTTCTCTTACCATTAAATAGATATACGACGTCTGACACTTTAAATCGCGACAAAACACAAGCATTCTGATCAGCTAGTATAGAAGTGGATCGGTTGTCTAATCAAACACTCGAATAAAGTGACTCATAATAAGAATGTATATGAATTTTGAAGGCGGTATTTGAAAACACGAATAAGACAGCCTCGGTCAATTGTTGCATATTTTATACTGAACTAATCCGAATCGCTGTTTCCTTATTTTCTATTCCATACAACCAACTTTATTATCATTGTTTCATATCTTTATATCCACAGATGTATAATTTATCATTGTTTCATACTTTTATATCCATGTATAATTTATTATAGCTGAATGTAAGTCTTCCTATGTATAGATCATCTCTTAAAACGTTTGTTTAGTGTTCTTTAGAAATAATTAACTGAAACATCAAAAATCAGACAGATTTCAACATTTTTCACTAGCACGTATAATTCGAATTGCAGGAAAGGAAGATTTATTTTATTTTTAACTTGGGCCAAACGTGTAATATATCAAGATCTAAATATTTGGGATAATAGCTGATTGGTTCTCTACAAATGTCAAAATCGTAGTTACATTGGCTCGCCATTTAACATGGGCTTCGTATTAAAACTTCATACAAGCTATATTATACACCATTACTTGGATGTATATCAATAAGTTTCACGTCAAAGTCAGAATTCACGTGACTCAGTTTCTCTACACTGGCTACGTTACGTGCATTTCTGGTAGTACTACACCAGTAAAAAAATATATTTTGTGAATAACTTATCTAAATGCCTTACAATTAACAAACATATCAAGTAGTAATGTTTAAGAAATTATAGAAAATTATTGACTTCTGTGCAAAAATAATTATTATTAGCAATATATGAAAATACTCAACGATCAACGTCGTATCAAACACAATTAAAAGTTTATTTAAAAACTGATCAACGGTCGTAAAAGACTACATGTTTCAACGTCGTTCACGTCATTCTCAGAAGTGTGAAAAATAAATGCTGTGAAACATTTAATTACAAAAAAAATACGGTCATGGTTCTAGTTTAAAAAACAAAACAAAAATCTCATTTTGAATATGTAAACTAGTAGTCACATGACTATGGCTTTTTTGTATTGATATGTTTCACGACATTTATTTTTCACACTCCTCAGGATCACGTGAAAGATGTTGAAACATTTAGAGTGTCTTTTTACGACCATTGATTGTTTTGAATTTAATTTTAAGTGTGTGTTATATAACGTTGTTCGTTTGAGTATTTACAGAAGTTCCATGAATTTTATCCTATTATTAGCAATTATAAATTTTAGCAGTTTACGTATAATAATGATACTAATTAAGTAAAATTTACACTGTTATTACCGAATAGTGGTTAATATCCAAAAAAATTAATTATAAACAAATTAATTAAGTATCCCAAGCATATATATGTATATCTAGAACGTTCAGATAACCGGATTTTATACGAAGTAAGTATTAAAAAAACGCATGTGCCACCTTTGAAAGACATCAAAGATAAAACGATCAATCATAAAGTTCATTTTCACAGTCAACGTTAAATACGAGGCACAAGTCAGAAAAATAACAAGTTTCAAAGCAGAAACGTCTATGTTCTTGTCTTCTCAATGTGTCAGCTCATATGTCACCACGTTTAAAGTGATTGCTCAATAATCTGAACTCTTTTATTTAAGCTTTTTCGATAAGACTTAACTGACTAACATTATCTGATATCTTTACGTAGTTTCACTTCGAAAACGGTACTCTGGTGGCTCTTAGTTTCCATGGGCAGTTTGGGAAAATAGCTGCCGATTAAATTAGATGCACGTACTGCAAGAAATCGCTCTACTAGTACGTATAATAAGGCTTTAAAAATGAAGACGTGCTAATCAGAATGTTCAGATATTCCTCACAAAATTTGAATGTTCAAGATTGTATCATTTCTGGGTGTTGAAAAATAGGCTTAGATCAGAACTATAAAAAAAAATCGCTTCACTTATCCGGTAGAGAGAGAGAGAGAGAGTTAATAAATAAATAAAAAAACTAAGCTTGTCACAGTGAATGATGTCCAAATTTTGTGCACCTATACTATAAATATTTCAAGATGATCTGACATATTCATGTCTAAGTGTATTATGAGCTCAACTGTTTACAGCCATGTACGATATTAAAAGATATAAACAATAAACATAAATTATACAGAGGTTGAATACTAAACCGATTTTGGAGCTTCATCACGTCGTTACAGTCCATGTCACCACGTCCAGTCATTTTTCTATTTAACTATTATGCATCTTGACAATAGTCCTTCAAAGTAGTTTCCATTTGAAAAGGATCCATTATAAGGCTGTCGCAACTAAAGCATATCACTCTTACTTGTTCGATTTTCATAAGCCATCTAGTGCAGAGAACAATGGTTTCCTAGCGCTCGTTTCAACAGTCTGATCGCACAAAAATCCGGCGACCTTACCGCTCTCCAGCTGCTGGACGTCGCGTACAGTTGAACCAGATATGTGTGGAAGCAACTTGTGTACGTGTGAGTTGTGTAGCTTTTACAGTCAGACATTATTCCTGATTATGTTGCGTACTGGGGGCACTTATTTTTATGTTCGTGGATTCTCATATGTTATAAGACGCCTCAGTTTACTTACCACGACTGAAATAGGACTTTTTACAGGCCTCTCTTTTGATGGCCTGGTTTCCAAAGGTGAACCATATTCTTTCGAGTCTAATCCTAGTAAGTAAAAGGAATATCGACTCTTCGAAATTTTAAATCTCCAATGATCTAAATCTATATAATCCAAGTGTATGAATATTTTGCGTCGAAAAAGGCAGTTACACACCTGCATAATGACGAACAATGTCAAAATTTAGTTCTGATACATGCCGTTCCACTATGACTTTATATCGGCAGTAGTTCACGTGACTTGCTGAGTTGCTTATTCAAAGTCGTTTTAATATAACATTCTGAACCTTCTGTATTATATTAGGTCGTAAAGAAATTAATGTCCCTTTTTTAGATTAAAAACCCGAACAACTTATATATTAAACAAAACATTT
>NW_013665639.1:1477417-1495484 GCF_000517525.1 Limulus polyphemus | reverse complement strand
TCTGCGCATGGAGTCCAAGTTTTGGGGTCGGAAGTGGTCTTTGTCTGGGAGTGAGCCATTGTTTTTGGCGTTTAATATTCGCATAGAGAATCCATTTTTCACCACCGGTGACAATTCTGTCCAAAAATGGTTCCAGCGCCAGAAGAGACGAAGAAACGTTCACACGTTGGAAACGATGATCATGGGAAAGTTTGTGAGGCACCCAAACACTTTCTTTATAGAGTTTTCCCATATTCCTTAGATGTTTACGTATTGTTTCATAAGAGACATGTGATTTCAGGGCCATTTCACGAGTGTGTTGTCTTGGGTTAGACCCAACACGCGTTTTTAGAGCATCAATATTAATTCCAACATGTCGGCCCCTGCCACCAAAGTTTTTAAGGCTAAAGTCACCTGAACGAAATTTGCTGAACCATCGAACGTTAAAAAACAATTCTATCAGCTTATTTGATATTCTTTGTGGCTACAGAGGCGTTGTTTCCCTTCTTGTATTCAAACAGCATTACTTGCCGAATGTGTGTGTCTCGTCGTGTGCTATCACTATAAGGGATTAAAGTATACTAAACTTTACACATTATAATAGGCTACACTAACGTGACGTTTAGGCGGTTCCTATAATTATTATACGTGATGTACGTTTTTGTGGTGTGGCTAATGAAAGTGTTCCAAAACGCGACATTAATTTATTGATTACCTTATAGTTTTTATCATTAGCTCACGTCAGTAAAACACCATACGAAAAGGTAAAGTAATTAAGAAATAATAATAATAAATAGTGTTTGTCAAAAATCTGTTTAAAGCAGTGTCTTAATTCTTCTAACAAATATTTACTAACTAGCAAATCCATTAATGTATGTAGAACTGTTTAAACTGTTATATATATGTATATCTCCCTCCCAGTTAAATATATACAATTTGTTAATTCACAAGACATCATTTGAATTAAATTCGGGCACGGTCTAGTGGTTAACGTGGTGGGATTGTGAATCAGCGGGTTCCGCGCAATTTAGAGCCAGGGGTATCCCCGAAAAGTAACGGTGAAATCCCACTATTCGATCAGACAGTAGTAGCCCAAAGGTTAGCGGTGGGTTACCGTCGATTATCTAGCTCTCCTCTACTCCAGTGTTGTTTAATTTCAAACCAGTAGAGGAGCGGATTGCATCTATATTCTGTCCACCTTTCCAACAGTGTTACTTTTAAAATGTGATATAAGTAATTTTTACAAACTTAAGTTTCCCCTGAGGGGTCCTTCCTATGCTTGATGCGGTTCGCCAGTTGAACAGCCCTGCTTTCATATATCAGTTCCAAATAATGGACCGTTTTGTTCAAATAGCCCTTCTATAGCTTCGGAAACAAAACATTAAAACAGCGTTAACGAATATTTTTGAAAACGCATTTTATTGTAATCCGAGATTGATGAATAGTCATGTAATTTAAAATCTGTATTTGTCGCACAGAATTTCATGGTAAAAATTTATAACAGAGGCAAAAATAAAATTCTGTCTTTTAGGTATCGAACAATAAAAAGTGCCATAATTTCATAAATGCTTTAATTCTCTGAAGCTGAGAGTAATTACAAGTTCAAGCTGTTTCGCTGTTTGAAGAATTACCGAAGTATATCGACGATATTTATTACGTTGTAATTATTGATATATTGAGAGAGATTTTAAAATCACCAATTTACAGAATGGCATAATTCTCCTTGCCAACAGCTGCGAATATTGAATTAATTTTGTGCTCCTTTTACGTAGATTTAACCTATAATGTGGAACCATTCTTTTGAATTATATGCTGTCATCGTAGTCTCGCTTATTAAGTTTTTTCTTTTACTTTACAACAATCTGTTGTGAAAATCTCTGGAATTTAGCAATATACAATTTTACTGGGAAAGACAAAACGCAAAAATCAACAATATATATATATATATTTCATATTTAATTTAGTTATATTAATAGCTTCAATAATTTCATTTATTTTAACAGTACAAAATCCTTCAATTTTATTTGTCAAATCGAAGTAAGCCTTTTAAATTATGCATGGGGAAAAAGATGAAAGTATTTTGTTTAAGAATTTTGTTGTTTTGAGAAACATGTTTACAGATTGGTGGATTACTCATCAGTTATGATTGATACATGCTGACAACGAATAATGAAACTCGCGATTTCATGAAATAAAAACGGAATGTACATTTAATTAATTAAAGCGCCAGTTTCGTTAATAGACACTCAGTTCGAATACATTTTGTTCTATCAATAAATTTTGAAATACCTAGTTAAGAGTAGTACCCAGTCTAGACTAGAGTTATAGACAAAAACACCAACAGTTGAATTTGTAAGGAAGTAATGACCCTAAATCAAATTTACTGAAGACAAGTGTACTTTATTAGTATAATTTAAAGTCCCTAGATGGTTCGGTTTACTGTGCATACTATTAGGAAGGACACCTGCTGAATTTACCTACCTAGTGTAACTTGCACACCAACATCTGTGTTACTCATAAAAGTGTCTTAGCTTCGATAAACAATTCCAAACTGCCCGAAGGAAAACCCACACTTAACGATGACCTTCAACCCTCGCTGCAGCCTATCTCTTCAAGATTGCCCGTTTTATATGAAGGTTACAGAGATTCGGCTAGGCCTAATTGCTTGATTGTGGTCATTAACCACTCACTACTATAAATAACTATATTCTGTTAAAGCATGCTATATCTTTTGAAATTTAGAAATTCAAAGACAACTTGTGTGACTGTATTTTTTCTTTCTATATCACCTCAATAACACATTTAAGATCACGTTTGTAAAATATGATATACCTGTTTATCACATTGCTTGGTTTGTAAAGATAATGCAAGAAGAATTAGCTGAAAAGAAATCTCACGGGTGTCGTTTTCTTAAAAAAAAGTCACATAATTTGTACAATAGGTCTCATATACATTTTCAAAATAAGTTTACGGCTGAAAATATCGTTAACAGCGAAGGTGTCCAACTGATGAAACAATGCGCTCCAATCATTATAAATAATATAGTTTGATAATTATAACTGATGTATAGCTTTAACATTATATTTAATTAAGTACGCTTATTCCTATGTATATATGTTTAGTTATGATTTGTATAAGTAGATTGATCAGAAGTTAATATTAATTGTAACTTTCAATTAAACTTTATCCATTGTATCAAACAAACAGAGTTTGGAATTTTTGGAAATTAATTTGTATGTTAGATGTAATTGTGATATTTAATAGTCCGCTCTAGTAATCATTATCGTATTTATCAGATATATTTTGTTCGTTTATTTTAGAGCAAAGCCACATTGAGTTATCTGCTGTGTCCACCGCGGGGAATCGAACCCCGTAATTTAGCGTTATAAGTCCGTAAACTTATCGCTGTTATGAGATAGAACCGTAAAGTTCAGAAACAATGCTGTCTACATTGTTAGCTCTTGGGATTGAGTGAAAAAAAAAACAATTGAATACCAACTGCGTTAAAATCTTTATCAGCTGTCAGAAGACAAAAACTCCTTCTGACAAACACGTATATCCTCAGGAAAAGGTAACTGTAGTCACCTGAAACTAATCTTGAACTTTTCTCTATCGGTCTTTATAGATTGCCTGAAGTCCACATTCCTTACATTCTAAGCAAAACTGTAATATGTTGTTGTCAAAATATAATTAATCGTCGTGTTGGAACAAAGACTTCATTATACAACGCATGGTAAAAATACACAAAAAATTAAAGACAAGTATTTTAGATATATATTAGTGAAAATTTTAGTACTTACTATTAAAATAACGAACTTGTTTACACCTTCAGAATTACAGGAAAGTTTGAAGAGCAAATTACAAGGCTCGTATGTAATACACATATATATACACACGTAGAAATGTATGTCGAAATTTAGGTGAATGGACGACAACTGCCTGTTGTAGAAAAACAAGTGTAAAGGATAACGTTTCGAAAGTCTTCCGCCTTTCTATCAAAGATATGTATGTTTGTTTTATTTTCTAGGTTATATTTCTTGGTCAACTTATTACTATACACTGAACCCTCATCCTATCATCCGTGGGCATGACCAGATGGTTAGGGCGCGCGACTCGCAATCTGAGTGTTGCGGGTTCGAATCGTGGGGGCGTTATAATGTGACGGTCAGAACCATTATTAGTTGGTAAAAGAGTAGCCCAAGAGTTGGCGTTGGTGGTGATGATTAGATGTATTTCCTCTAGTTTTATACTGCTAAATTAGGGAAGGCTAGCGAAATTAGCTCTCGTGAAGATTTGCGCGAAATTCAAAACAGACAGACTCATCCTACCTTTTAATTTGCAGTTCCTCAAATAAACTTTTATACCAGGTTATGTGTAGAGTGAAAAAGAATTGCAAATGTTTTGCCCAATATCGAAAAAGTGTAGTTGTTTACGATTATACATATGATCATTTTAGTTTAAAAAATGTTGACAGAACTCATAACACAAATGTTACAAAATATCATAAAAATGTTAAAATATAAAACCCGATTTCGTTAATTGTGACGAATAAAAAAACACGTTTTTGTCCTTTATGACAAAGTGAAAATTATAACCATTTTTACGACTTACCACAGAAATATTGGGTTAGATTCCTCTCGTTGAACACAGCAGATAGCTCGATGTGACACTTCAGAAACACACACACACTTTTACAACTTACCACAGACATATCGGGTGAGACGCTTCGGTTCTGGTTTCAGTAAACTTAAGTATGTATATTCAAATGTTCTTGAAATTTTGGAACTCTTAAACAAAAAGGATAATTATTATTAAGCAAGTTATCTTTGAATATAGCAGTAAAAAACAAACAAACAAAAACAATAAAGATAACACCAACATGTCGAATTGGGTTAAATTTTCTTTTCCATTAAATATCAGATATGTTAATCTAGAAATAATTTATGTAGAAGTTTTGGTATTTTTTTATGTAAAATATTTTTCTGGATGAATATTCAAAATAAATATGGATGAAATGAAACTTTCAGATATGTATATCTCCAAGTTCTTTCTCATTACTCATAATCCTAATTCATAAAGAAAAAAAACTTTTTAATTCTATATATTTTTGCCTGGTGGTTAGAATGATCGACTTATAAGGCGCAGGTCATAATATCGAATCCCGTTACCGAACATGCTCCCTCTCCTTTCAGCCGCGGGGACGTTATAATGTAACAGTCAATCCTACTAATCGTTGGGAAAAAGTGGCGAGAGAGTTGACGGTTGGTGGTGTTGACTAGCTGTCTATCACTTGAAATCAGAACGGCTAGCCCTGATTAGCTTTGCGCGAAATTCAATAAATAAACAAAGTCTGTGTTCTGTTACATTGTACTAATTGATGAAACCAATAATATACATCAGTCAATTACAAAAATTACGTCATGCACACAAATAAAGTAACTAGCTTATATTAATTCAAATAGAACTAATCAGATCTGTTGATTAACATTTTCGGTTTTTCTTTTAGCATGACGTAGTTATTTGAATCTCTACAAGTCTTAACATTCTCGCTATTTCGGGCTTTCAAGGACAACTTGTATGGCCCGTGGAGAGAAGTGATTTCATTATTTCTATTATTATGCTGAAACGTACTAACTTTAATATATAATTTAAAGAAGTAAACAATGGGCCTTATAACCTAAATAAACTAACACAAATCTATTAAATGCCTAGTACAACTTTTGACAAACCTTTATACTAAACACTATCGTCCAATAGTTCCGAATGTGAAACAGGCCTGTCAGTGTTTTAATTTCTAAATTGGTTACTTTGTAACCAAACTTTGTTTATTTATATAACTTAATGTTACTTCCTGGAAAACGCCTGAACCAAATTTTCCAAGTACTTAAAACAAAAAACAGCACGAGTACACCCAGCAACTAGGCGTTGGGTTTCTTTAAAATATAGCTGGACGTATAATGCTTACCCTGTCATCTAGTGTTAAACTTTATTACTAGTTATCAAATAAATACTCAGATAGGGTGTCGAGATTTTAGAATTATCTTATCTTTCTTATCTTAATACTGCGCTTCCCTTTTAAAGGAAAATTAAACACTATCAATTATGAATAATACTTTCACTAATTTTATTACTGCTGCAGATGCATTTCTGATAAGTGAATTTGTTCGAGTAACTTCTTGTTAGCTACGAGTTTATTATAAAATTCCGAGTTACTGCTATTCATATTCATTCGTTAATTACTTTAAATAAATATTTCACGACTTAAAAATCAAACATCGGTTGTCAATAGCACCTGCTACTTGTATTCCACTGTATTTTTATGTTTTGGTGGGTGAAAAAAAAATCAGTGCTCAATGGCGTTTGCAGCAGTGACGTCACGTCGTCTGCTGCAGCCTGCCATTTTGCCTGTTTCTGACGTAGAAGCAAAGGCTATCCTGAGTCATTCCGAACAGTGGGATAATTTCTCTACTCAGTTTAAAAATTTCGTATCTATTTGTTAAGATGGTTAGAATATATACATATATATATATATAACTTACAAATAGGTAACAAATATGAAAACCGGGACATTTGGGCATTCCAAAAAGTTTCCGTCAGGTCAGCATTCTATAAATTGGAACGTCTGGCCAACCTGTACACAGGTATTTTCGTTTTAACTAATTAATAACGTGTAAAAAACTGTAACTGATAAGTAAAAATGCTACAAACTTTACGATAAAGCTTAGAATTTTTAATTTTCAGAAACTTAACAAAATACAACGACGACTAATTTGAATTTAAACTAAAGATGATGACTTTTAGCGATACCTTCATTGACGAGTTCTATACGAAACACAATTCAATAAACTTCCACAAAAGTAAAGCTTTTTTTTAAATATGAAAGTCAGACTTTAAAACTAAACATCCACAATTTCACACAAAAGTATATTTAAATTCTTTATAAAAATTCCAGAGAAATGTGCACTATTCTCATCTTGTGTGTATAAAATAATGTCTATAAAACAAAACATCAAAAATAAAAATAATTGCTATGTACATCAACCAAATTGTTCAGTTTTTCAGCTCTGTCACAACCTATACTGAAAGCAATGATGATGGCTGGACACGTGACAGAAAAGCATCATACATATCATAACCTTTTTTTTACTCGTTTAAGAAATAGCAAATATTTAAAGAATTGGTAAAAAAGTTAAAAATAAAGATCTAAATTCTCCGGTTGCCACAGATGACGATGAACGAACACTGAAAATTTTATTACTTCACCGTGGACTTGTGGCTCAAATATACGCAAACTGAATAAAACTAAAACTCTAAATGTATTCTTTTTTTCCTTTTATAAAGCTTATATGTTACCCACTTCACTTTGTTCTTTCACAAAGAGACCCTCTCAGTAGTATAAGTCTAAAGGCTTATAACGCTAAAATCCGGGTTTCGACACCAGCTGTGAGCACAAACCAGACAGCTCTTTGTATAGCTTTGTGCTTAACTACAAACAAACTTTGAATTCAAAATACTGACAAATGATTGTAACAACTAATAATATACTGGTACCACTAGTAATGACACCTAAAATAAATTACAATAAATCAACCCAGTAACTATCTTCCATTATTTCCGTTCATTTTGTCACCAAGTTAGAAACTAGTAGTTAAATAAATCTGATAAATGCTGTGTTCATTCACGTGTATAAAAGCAGAGATCAACATTATAAACTGATAGGGTAACAGCATTTATATATTTTTTACATATTGTTAAAAACTGCATCAAACTTACAACTCCATATTTCTTTCTAAAAGTATAATACAGTTTTCCATCCTATCCTTTCTCAATTGTTTTCACAATTTTTAAAACTTATTTCTAAATCAGAAAAATCTTAATCGATATTAATATACTAAGATTTGGTGTCTGTGTGTTTGTGTCATGTTACTCCTCCTAAACCACTGGTTGCATCGACTTCTAAATGATACCAAACGAATCGTCTCGGTCCCGAAATTTGCACAAAGGTAGAATTTTTCACCTCACCCTCTTAGGGAACCAGGGGATTTACCGAAAACCCCTTCTAATAAACAACTGGACTTACAACTTCTAAATAGTACCAAAAGAATCGTCTCGGCCCCGAGCTTTGCACAAAGGTAAAACTTTCCACCCAAACCTTTATAGAACTCGGTATTTCGCCAAAACATTTTTGCGGGGATTTCCCGATAGCAGAACCCAAATTTGGCATTGATTTACATTAGAGCACGTAAATAAGTAGGCCTCCTAATTACCGTTCGTAACTTAGTTAAAGAAATCAAATTTGCATTATACGGGTAATGATAATTGTTTGTTTGTTTGTAGTTATGCACAAAGCTACACAATGGGCTATCTGTGCTCTATCTTTACAAGTCTAGCAAAACTCTCTATCTAGCAGAATCTATTTTTTATTTCTTATACGTAAAATAGCGAAACTAAATTTGCGGGGCCGCTATAATTCAAATGTAATGCTTGAATTACTATTTTGCACTTTTTCAGTTTAATGATCATTACCGCCCCCAATGGCACAGCGGTATGTCTGCAGACGTACGACGCTAGAAACCGGGTTTCGATACCCGTGGTGGGCATATTGTGAATCTTTAATAGCGTGTTGTATTCAACAACGTTTTAGAATAACTCGTACAAGTTAGTATAATAACACTGTGTTCATAATATGGTTTCAAAGAACAAACTCTTATCACCAGTTCATTAGGAAATTATCCCATCATCACTTTGTTCCTTGTGTATTTTCAAATATTAAAATATGAATATTTTGGAGACTTATTCAGAATGTCAGCCAACACTGACAACGTCCAATACAGAAACGTCAACAGGATCTGCTGTAGGGTGTATCGATTTCACTCATGAATTATAGATTTTTCTCGATGGCCTCGCATAACCACTCTTTCAATTATTTGGCAACTTGGAAAATAAATTTAACTTATAAATGGAAATCAAATAAATTCTTTGGAATATAGCTTAATCATATGGTTGAATTAAAACTTAATTAATTAAATCAAATCCAGTTTGGCACTTTTATTTTGGAGAATAGTTTTAATCAAAAACTTTAACAAATATTAACAAGTCGTTTTCAAAAACATTGTTATTGTTCACAAGTAACACTTACAAAACATATTTTCTTTAAGTTAAAAAACATCAGTAATAAAGAACATATTGTGGGAATAGAATGTCCACTTGAAGTTGAGTACATACAAAACCTTCGACCAGCTTCAATCCTGGATAAACTCTTTCATTTGACAACACAAATATCAACTTAAACCTGAACCAAATGTGAATTAGTCTCTTGTTTTCCTTTTTTTAAAGAAAGTGCAAGTTTTAAACAAAGCAACGAAGTTTGGCTTCAATATCTAGAAAGTCACGAATTTTCAACCTTACTATTGCAGATGCACGAGCAAAATTCCACAAGAATATCCATAAGCTTGAAACTCACACTAAGATTTGATTAATTAACCAATGGATTAAAGGCTTATTTCAAGTTCTTTGTTATATCACAGTTTCTTGCTAGAATTTAATATTCAATATCATTTAAATGAATACCTTGCAAACAGAGGAAAACTGGCTTACATTAAACAATGGGTGAGATGTTTTTAATATTTATCAGAGTAAGCCAGTTAATATCGAATTTACACTTAAAAGTTTTACCAACTGTTCATTCAGTGCATACACTTAACTACTACCGTATTTGCCGGTGTTTAAGACGACCCTCGATTTTATGAGCAAATTAAGTGTATTTCTTTGAGGTTCGGTGTATAGGACGACCTCTATTGTCAAGCAAGTCTAGGATGTTACTTTTGTAAATAGATTATTAGAAGTTATTTTTAAACTGTGCTAACCTGCGCTCTGGGAAAATAAATACACTCATAAGTGTATCTCTTCAAACGCTACAGACAGCTCAATGCGGCATAACTTAAGTCACAAACATGTAATAAACAACTTTACCAAGTTTCCATCACAGTTAAATCCCTTTCCTATTACAAAAAATCCTAAACCTTAAGATATAGTGATCAATTATAAAAACATGTTTACAAAATTAATGAGCGTTACAGAAACTACTTTTTTGATATAATATCAGCAATATTTTACTATGACGGATGAGAACAATGCCTTTCAAATCAACAATGTCGTGATTAGTTGTAAGTAGTATGTGAGATAAATAACTTCTAGCTATGAAGAATCGAGACAAATGATACAATTACAAATATGTTATTGTAACCCACTAGATGGCACGATGTCAACCCACTTACTCAAAAAAACAAAAAAAAGTAAAATGAACAACGTAGTTTTAGTTAAATATACTATTAACTGGAGAGTTCTTTCTGAAACTCATCTTTGAATCAGTGTATAAGACGAGGGGTAAAATCAGGCATTGTCTTAAGAGTAAAAAGTATCGTCTTATATGCCAATCTCTTTCATTTTGATTCAAGTCCTAATTACAACTCTGCTAAGCAAATCCTATCACACTTCCCGTTATTGTGGCTTACTAATCAATCTTTTCTTTTTAAGCATACTTTAGAATATCACAGATTGAATCATTGAAAATAATTCTGGTCCATGACTAACGATTATTATTGTGAAGCACAAGTTTGACATCGTTTTGTGCTCTTTTCTAATCAGGTAAATCCTAAGTTTGAATGTTGTTGACGGGACGTTCATTTCCGAGACGACAAAGAGCATGACGACGAGAAGGAGATGGCTGCACTACATCCACATCTTTTAGGTACATGCAGATGATGCTTTGCATCTGAGAGATGAAACAGCTGTTTTAATTGTTGACTGATTGTATACTGAAAGAGAAACTGTCTTAATCCTTAGTTGGTTACTGTAAAGTTTTTAGAAGGCTCGGGTGGTACCAGAACATTGCTGGATCCTGCAGCAAATTAAGCACTCTAGGTGAAGTCACCAGTTTTAGCAGGTAATATTGACTTAATTCATTGATATGTTGATGTCTCCTAAATTCTGATGACACATAAAAAAGAAATAACTTCTACCAGTTGCAGTATTCATTAAACAATACTTCATTACATTTGTGGTTGGAAGATCACTATTTAACTGAAATATGCATACATCAATGAAATGGCTGATTAATTGCAGGAGGATAATTATTTAAAAAATATTATTTAAATTACTTGAAAAGTATTAAGAAGTTATTACAGCAGCTGTTACAATAAGCCATACAAGCTGTGATAATTTAACTAGTGGATAATTATTTTAAAAGTATTATTTAAAATACTTGAAAATTATTAAAAAGCTATTACAGTAGCTGTTACAATGAGCCATACAAGCTGTGGTAATTTAGCTAGTGGATAATTATTTAAAAAGTATTATTTAAAATACTTGAAAATTATTAAAAAGCTATTACAGCAGCTGTTACAATGAGCCATACAAGCTGTGGTAATTTAACTAGTGGATAATTATTTAAAAAGTATTACTTAAAATACTTGAAAATTATTAAAAAGCTATTACAGCAGCTATTACAATGAGCCATACAAGCTGTGGTAATTTAGCTAGTGGATGGGCTTCTTATATGAGAAATCATGAGTCACAAAGAGCGACTGAAGTCTCCAAATTTAACTTGAATGCTTGAAGATAAAGTATATGTAACGTTTACAGATAAGAGAAAGAAGCACAGATGAATGAAGTATGTGGTATTTATACAAACAGTTAAATAAACAAGATGATGCACTGCATCACTGCTAATAACCATGTAAACATTGTTCCTGATCTGTGATGCATGGTCTCAGGGAAAAGATTTCCAATTCTGCATGATGCACGGACTGAAGGCTAACAGAGAAAGTCACACACAACAACCAATATGTGAAAGCAGTTTCTCTGGCTACATTTCTATCAAACTGTTGAGAAGTGGTATATATATCGTTGGTTCTCTCCAAGAACTTGATAACTGTAGCTTATATATGCATTATCAATTGTTTCACCAAGTGGAACGAAGCTTATCCATTAGTGGGCACATCAGTACAATCTGTCATTGATGAGTTAGGTCAAGAGTGAATTGCATGATTTGGAGTTCCTAGAGAAGCCAACATACACTACAGAAAAACTTCAACAGTTATTTGTTTGCCCAGTTGCATCAAGTGTCAGGCGTAATAAAGTTACTCAGTTCACAAGATCCGTCTTCATCCAGGCTATCTTATTAAACACTAAATTTTAGTCATGTGGTGGTATTTGCCTAATGTAGGAAAAGCTCCAGATAAGAAATTGGCCATGATAATGTTGGATGTTTGCTATTGGATATTCATGCAAAATTACTCAAAGACAACCTGCACGAGCTATCTCTAATTTTGAACTCATAGACAAGAGAAAAGATAGCACTTGTCAACAGCTCCCACTGTCAACTCTTCAGCTACTCTTGTCTGACTGAAAAGTAAAAGTTTACTATCACCCCCCTTATGATTCATCCACACAAACCGGCACTCTATCTATTAGGCCATGCTCAGTCTGTGTTTTTTTTAATGCACTGTCAAGTCCAACATAGGGCATAGCTAAAATATAACCTCCTCTTAACAACAACAACAAAAAATGCCAATGTTGTCTCTGTAACCCTTTTATCCACAACTTTTTTAATTTTATGTTATATTACCGACAGTTTGTAACCAATTTTCATAACATAGCAGCAGCATTGTTTGTACTCACAAAACCTGAGATGCACTTTGGATGGTACATGGAATGTGAAAAAGTATACCAGTCCCTAAAGCTTGCACTTCCGTACTAGGATATCCATGACAAGACAGCAAATTTATATGTATGATGCCAGTAATAATGGAATTACATCAGTGTTATAGCAGTTACAGGATTGAGTAGAACATGTAATAGCATGAAAAAAAGAAGAAAAAAAGAACAGCTTGTGCTTGTGTTCTTCATAAAACACTATCACCACTATTTGTATTGTAGAACATTTACCATCCAGGTGGACCACAGTTTGCTGAAATGGTTAACAAACTATACAAATCCAGAAGAGATAATAGCACATTAGATAATGATGTTGCAAGAATATGACGTCTTCATCGTGTATTGTCCAGGCCTGCAACACAGAAACATGAATAGACTGCCATGTTGCATCAAATGTTTTAGTCCTAGACACTGTGTGGGAGTTGAAGCAACTTCCATCATAGCAATGGTAAGCCATGCAGTAAGAGATTCCACTATTTCCAGATCAAGCATTGATGATTCTTGCCATACAGTAAGGTAAACCTTGACCAGCATAAACTGAAGAACATATCACAGTCATATGTAACCTGTGGCACAGGTGTAGGGAAATGTGGGATACCATGTCTATCATCAACCAAGATGTGGTTCGCAGATATTTTTGCAGCTAGTAGTCTCTAAAGCTCTACATTTGTAGTGCATACTGGAAGGATTTATACATTTTGATAAAAATGTTATGTTAGAAAAAACGACCTTTATACTCCAGATAATTATATAAGAACTTTTATTTTAACCAACCTTTTGCAAAGGATGAAGCCGCAAAGGCGAAATGTTGATTAAAATAAAAAGTTATTTTATAATTATCTGGAGTATAAAGGTAGTTTTTTTTATTCACGAGCTCTAAGGCAAGACATTCTCCCGACTTTAAATAACACTAAGGTTGGAGGGCACCATGATGTTATCCATACTGAAGTTGAGATGTTTGCTGCTGGTATGAATATTGTACAGTGCCTGCCACACAAAGAAAGAACTGGTCAAGGATGGCTAAAACCAGAAGAGAATTATTTGAGCTCTAAAAAAATAAGACAATAGCCCTGGATATCACTGGCTCACTCGAGGAGACTGAGAGTCGTCATTGATATATGCTTGGCACCATTTGCTAATTCTTGAAATGGCCAATAATATATTCATTGGTCGATACATTGACACATTATATGGCTGATGTGTTAGCAGAGCTCTGGCTAGCATGATTTGGCGCAGTGGAAGAGATCTACATGAATCAGGTAATCAGTTTTATCAGCGATTTGTTCTGGGAGTTGCATAAAGTATTGGGTGTGGTGAAGAGTCACACTTTGTCTTAACCCTGCAGTCTGTTGGTTTAGCAAAATGGGTAATACACACTGCCAAGTGCATGTTTACCAAGTTACTTAATTCCAGCCTAACTGGCTGGAATGAACATTTATCGAACATATCTATGTTTGGGTAGGAAATAGTGCTTCCTGTTAATGTGATGTATGGTACTCTGATTACAGCACACATTGCACAATGTCTACAGAAATAGGTGGAATGGTTTAAGCCTGCACTAGTTTATTCTTACAGGTTTGCTCATTGATAACTATAAAATGCTACCAAACATCCAAAGTGCTATGATAAGATGGTAAAGGAATGGATGGACCAGCCTTGAGACTGGGTATTGCCATGACGCACGCCAACAACATCAAAGCAGCTCAGATCTGACTGGACAGGTCTGTACTTCGTATTCTGGTTGATTTGTCCATTGATGTTTAAGCTACAGCAGAAGTGAGGCATGCAAAAGTGTATGAAGCACATCAATAAGCCGTGTCTCTACATGACAGATAAAAGTCTTGAGATTCAGACCAAAAATTAAGAGGAAGACAAGGATGAAGTCTCACGTTATAGCGATTCACCCTGTGAAGAAGAAAGAGCCAAAAGTACATATCTGGCTGTTCGCAATGAGACAAATGAGAAAACACCAGAGTTAGTGGCAAAAACCAGCTTCAATAGTCAGATGATCTACTAACACTGGTGGACTGGACTAGTTGACCATCATTGTGCTAGGACAGTCAATGATTGTAGGATTACTGGCTGTGGGATCCAATGTTTCAAGAGAATCATTAAACTGACCTAGTCGAGCAGCGAGATGTCTATGAAGCATGTTACCCATCCATGATATTAGAAAAACATGTAGGTTCAAGAAGTCTTGATAGAAATGACTAAAATACCCTATAATCCGAGTGCTTTCGAAAGGTGGACCTTTCGAAAGCGCTCGGGTTATAGGGTTTTTATTCATTTCTATCAAGCATCTTACCCAGTCATTTCTAGATTATTTCCCATACAACTAGAGAATGCACGGCAATTCTACATGTAGTGGGGGAGTTGTATCCTCTGAGTGTATATTGATATATAGTAGCGACAGGACAAACATTAATCCTGACTGACAGGAGTTGTATCTGAAAAGTTTTAGTTTGGCTGGACTCTGCCAGTGATTAATTAGTTATTTAAGATGCCTGAAAGGACAGACGAGTTGGGTTTTATGGCTTCTAGATGGCAGCACATTACAAGACAGCTATTAAAACAAGGAAGGTTACCAAAATAATTTGAATTGGATTTTGTGACAGTCTTTTATAAGCTACTAGAATATGTTGAAATATATAATAGTGATATATGCATATAGCAATATACATGCATAAATAAATATATATGTGTGTGTGGTCTTGTGAACGTGTATGAACGTTACATAAAGTCATTTATGAGTGATGAATAACACAAAAGGATCAATCACACAAAGAACATGATAGTAATCAACACTTGTCTGGAAACAAAGGATATGATCTCAGCATTAAGACTTTATGAGCAAAGAATCTCACACTTTCTTTTACATAAAGCTTAGTTTTTGTTGTTAAAAGCACAACAAGATACATCAATTGGCTCAATTGCTTTGCTTGTTTTGTATGTTTTGTTAAAAGTTATTTTATTTTATGTAACCAGTATATTTATTTGTTTGCTCAAACTCAGCTAGTTTTAAATAAATTCATTGTTACTTCATAATGTATGTTGCCAATCCTCTTATTATAAAGAGGATCTACCTAATACTATTTGAGAAAATCAGTTTCATCTAAAGATACCACATGGTGTGATTCCAGTTGGATATGTTAATGTCAATATCCCATGGCAAACACAGTCTATTTCTTCATTTAAATTCAAGCTTGTGATGAAAAAAGAATTAAGAGTTAAAGTAGTTAACATTTTTAAGTTATTGTGAAAGGCAGAAGGTAGGATATTATTTAAAATCTATTAGTAGTTTATCTTATAATATCATACAACTAAGAGTAATATTTTAGGTAAATAGCTACATTATATATAGGAGGGGTTGTGAGGACTTTAATGTATTCATGCATACTGTTTGCAATTACATGGCAAGAGCTTCTTGTTAAAGAAGCGCAAACCTAGATGTCCAACATTGAAAATAATTATGGAAGCACTAAATAAAAGGGGTATAAAATGCAAACATTAATGAGATAGCTCCCCCCCCCTCTATTATATGAAAATTAATTCAACCAGAGTATAGTATTGTAACGATACTTTACAGTTGGCGGCTGTCATACAAACTAATCATTCAGTGTCACACCGGCATGATACCTATAAAACTATAGACAGTCATTTCCTGCAAAAGCATGGTAATACACTCATGGTTTCTGGAACAGAAATGCCTAAGAAAAAACGTATACAAACGAAGTATTGGTTGGTAAAGACTACTCCATGTGACCCATTGAGGCAAACTTCATGTTTCAAGAGGAGCATTATAGAAAATATGAACATGTGAAATTAGTATTGATGGAAGGGGTCAATACAGAAAGCTTAAACTCTTCAAAAGTGATGCTAAGTACTTAAGGTATTCTCTGTATGTGAAGTCTTGCCAATGACTTAGCTGTAAGTACATGTGTGAATGTTAACTTTTATATTTTTCAACCCTACATTATATAAAAGGCCTAATACTAATGCGATAAGTATAATTGATTATAATAATGCTTCATCAGTTTGGAAAAAGCGTTCCCACCATAACAATTGTTGTAACAAATGGCTTATATAAATAGTGTTCCGGCTATCTCCTGTTTTTGTTTTTCCCAGCCGGCCCGATGGGCTCTGGATTGAGCGAAATGCATCGTTAACATTGGATGTATCAAACATAGTATGATTGAAATACTATTATTATACACTCTTTTGATTTTTGAAAATCGCTAATGGACTAAATAAATAATGTAGAGTTAAAAATGTAATAGACTTAATATTAATGTCTTATGACAAGTATAATTCAATATATCCAATAATAAGTTCAATCTTTACAGGGAATAACAATAGAACAAAGTGAACCTAATTTAAGGGGTAACGAAGGGATACAAGTTAAGGGTAGGAATAGTTCAATAAACATAATAGGCTAAAGCGTCTCAGTAGTCCAAAAAATTGTTATTGTAAGAAATAAACAACAAAACAAATATCTTACAACGTCAAAGAGGGACATAGAACATATAAACATTATAATAATGAGTACGAAAAAGAGAAACGAATACAGGTACCATATTAAAACCAATAGGAAGACATTAGTTCTTAAGTTTTATTTCTAAATAAGTTACGTTGTTGTTGTTGTTTGTAATTAAGCACAAAGATACATAATGGGCTATCTGGGCTCTGCCCATGACGGGTATCGAAACCCGGATTCAGCGTTAGAAGTCCGCAGACATACCTCTGTGCTACTGGGGGGCATAATTAACGTAAAGTGCCAACTTATTAATAAATGTTACAACTGAAGGCTTATATCACCAAATTTAGATTTGTCAATAACATATTTACCTTGCAGAATAATATTAAAATTTATCGTAAATTAAAACTAAGTCAGAAATCAGATGACTCAGAATAGAAGATCATATTATGTTGTCAATCAAAGCTTTAAATGTGAAAAGCAACCTAAGATTATTCTTGTAGACAGAAACATAACTATCTAATATATGTAGAGACCATTGATCTGTACACAAGTATAGCCTACACCGCTATCAGACTAAGGCAGGAGATGAAGTCACCGGAAGATTGTCCATTGGCATCTTACCGACCCGGCATGGTCATTGGTTAGGACGCTTGAGTCGCAATTTGATGGTCGTAGGTTCGAATCCCCGTCCCACCAAACATGTTCACCATTTCAGCCGTGTGGACAGTTAATCCCACTATTCGTTGGTAAAAAGAGTAGCCCAAGAGTTGGCGGTGGATGGTGACTACTTGCTGCCTTCCCTCAAGTCTTACACTGCTAAATTAGGGAAGGCTAGCGCAGATAGCCCTTATGTAGCTTTGCGCAAAATTCGAAAACAAACAAGCAAGCCATCTT
>NW_013665639.1:1468428-1476514 GCF_000517525.1 Limulus polyphemus | reverse complement strand
AGTGAGAACCACTGTGTACAAAAATAAAAAGTCTCTGAGTCAGTACAAGTACATATAATCACCAATAAAGTAGATAGATAATTAACCTAAGATGAATATTTACTTGTGACCACGCTGTGTATGTTATTATGTTATTGTATGACTATTATTCTGTAGTAATTTTATCAAGATTTTTCGTTGTTTGGTATTTGGATTCAGCAACATATCGACTAAGGATCATGTCAGAACCTTTCACGTGTAAATATTCATCTTAGGTTAATTATCTATCAACTTTATTGGTGATTATATGTACTTGTACTGACTCAGAGACTTATTATTTATGTACACAGAGTTTCTCACTATCATCTTAGTAATTATTTATTTGAGAGTATATAACTCACCATTGCTAGCAACACTTTTTTGTGTAATATAGAACATTGTCATTCAAGACACAGTGTTTGGATTTATTTATGTTAGATATACACCACTGTTTCCACTTAAGTGTAGCGCAAGTGTTAAATGTAGTTATTTTTACAAGCGATAGTTTATCGCAGGTTTGTTTACGTAAGTGTGTACGAATCATACATTGTGTAACTCAGTTGTGAATTGGCGCTTGTTGTTTTATTACCTCATGCTACTGGAACCTTCTAAGTTGTTCTCCTTGTTTTAATTGAGTATTATTTCATCGTAATATCTCGTAGGTTTAGAAAGTTTTAGGTTTCAGTCAGGCTATGAATACTCCTAAGTTAGACGAAGTTAGTTACATCGATATATCTAGACTGAGCTTAGTCATAATGAGTGTATAGTGGCGATTTTTAAAGGGAAATTAGCACACTGTATTGTAATAACAGAGTCGAGAATAATAATGTGTCTTCTTAAATTGTGTTCTAAAGTAATTGAACCAGCCTATGTGAAGTTTGACGAAAAAGAGGCAATTATTTGAAGCTCTGAATACAACTGTGATAACCAACAGTGTAACGAACATTTGTATATGCGTTTGACTTCTTTTAGTATATGATTTTGAAACAAGTGGACTGTTTGCTGTTTGTTTATTGTTGAAGTTTATCGCCAATAAGTCACAAACACCTACTGTAAAGAATCAAGCTCAAACAGACGTAAAAACCTGACAGTTTACAGTCTCTGTGACTATAGTAAAATCGTCTGACAACTGTCTCATTTCCAAGTAAGAGTAAATGTGTTTATGCTCATCATCTTTAGCTTGTTCAGTAGTCAAATGTTCTTGACTGCTAACGTTGACATTTGTAAAAAAAGTTTAGGTGATAGCTTACTGACATCCATATCTGAGTTTCTTCTGCTGGGTAAGTAAGATGTCTGGATAAGGCATCAGGTATCTGGTTCTCTTTTACCTTTCTGTGAAGTATATAAAATGTTAAGATCTGCTCTGCAACCTTGATTACCAATGCATTAGTCTACCAATTAACTTCTGAGTTGTCTGCAACCATTTCCAAACAGGGTAGTCAGTGATCATTGTAAATTTTTTTCCATCTAGGTATATTTAAACGTTTCTACAGCTCAGACTATGGCTAAACATTCTAACTCTGTAGTAGTATGATTTTTTTCTGTAGAGTTCAGTGTTTTACTAGCATATGGTATGACACCCTTTTGACACAAAACTGTTCCAAATCCAACATCTGAGGCGTCTATGTGCAAAGATAGTGTTCACTTTTTTTGGAAGTAGCAAGACAGGGGATTCACATAAGACCTGCTTTATTTTATGGAATGCATTTTCACATTGAAAGGTCCATTTCTACTTGATTCCCTTCCTTCATAATTGATATAAAGGTTCAGCAATTGTGGCAAAGTTTGAAATGAACAGATTATACCAGTTCTTTGGATTTGGGAAGTCATTAACAGCTTTCACTTTGTCAGAATTTGTATGTACTCCCTCAGAAGTAAGTTTAAATCCTAAATATTATACTTCTGGTCGGCAAAATTTGCTTTTAGAAATTTTTACAGTAAGATTGACTGTACAAAGCTTGTAGAAAATCAACTCAAGGTCTCTCAGGTGTTGTTCAAATGTGGGTGAAAACACTCTAATACCATAAATATAAGTTTTAAAATATTCAGTTGCTCCTGGCCAGGCACGGATTTACTGTTTTTTTTTAAGTGATACAATTGAATTCCAATTGTCTGAAAGTTTAATTTTGGATTTCTGTTGCTACAGTTTATTAGATTATCTTTTTTTTTTTTTCGTTCGCCCGTGGTTGTAGTGACGTTTTGTTTTAGGCCGTTACTAGTACATTGTTATGCTAATCGTAGAAATACTTAAATTATCAAGAGATTTTTTTTTACAATTATTAGCGAATTCCTTTTTTACTAACACCAAACATTAACTGCAGTTGTTAGCACAATAGGCTATAAGGATACTAGAATCGGGGTTCTTGATAGATTGTGTAACAAATATGCTGTTCCCAATTTAGAGGGAAGGCGGCTAGTCATCACCACCTACCGCCAACTCTTGGACTAATCTTTTACCAACGAATAGTGGGATTGACCGTCACATTATAACGCCCCACGGCTGAAAAGGCGAGTATGTTCGGTGTGATGGGGATTCGAGCCCGCGACCCGCAGACTGTCATAACCATCTGGCCATGCCAAGCTCAACAGAATTGGTAACACCTAATGAATATTTATTTTATATATATATAAAAAATTATACTATTATTTGCTTTTGCATATTGTTGCTATCTCTATTTATGATTTACAGTAAGCATCTAATGTACCCTGTAATATAATCTAACGCGATTTTTTTTAAATACAAACTACACGCTTTTTTACTAACTCAGTTACAAGAACTAATGTTGGATCTTCCTTTGATTATGTGTTTATGAAACCACCCTTTATATGGGAGAATCAGTCAATAATATTATAAAGTATAATCATTTCTCAACAATAAAAAAATAATTTTATTTCTTATTCAATGATTTTGATCTCAAAAGAAAAACAACAACAAAAATTTTAATATTAAGTACTCATACTACATTATCTAATCGGTTTATTGGGTTGGCGATTATTGTGTCTAGTAAGATGGCGGACGTGTAGCTTCGTCATAGCATCGGTTAAATCGGTGAGAGACGCAACTCACGTAACGCAGCTGGAGCAATGACTCCTTCGACATGGCGACCTAGAGGAACGTTTTTGGAGACCCAGTGCTGTATCTAAATAATTAGTTGTAATTTAACATAACTAAAAGATTACCATGTTATCCACGAATTTACACTTTTCACAAAGCTTCAAATAAGATGGTGAAAACATCAGTTTACTAAGTTTATCCAAAACAAAAAAATTATATAAAATAAATGCAGACAACTCACATATCACCTCAAACTGTATAGGGTAAAGTAATACTCAAACATACCCATAACAGGCGTATTATTCTCTGACAATAACAATCAAACACATGGCGCCCAAACTTAACTATTGAATATTAAACCAGGGTCTCAAATTAACGACAAAGAAAAATAAAAAAAAAGATTTGTGAAAAGAGCCAAAAGTGGAGATTCCTGAACACATTTTTCGCATTACCCCGAATAACTAGCTTTTTATGTTCTGCATTTGAAAATAATGTCGTTATTTGAGGGGAGGGGCAGCTGTCCTTCTCAAGCGGCCCCCCAGTGGCACAGCGGCATGTCTGCGGACTTATAACGCTAGAAACCGGGTTTCGATACCCGTGCTGGGCAGAGCACAGATAGCCCATTGTGTAGCTTTGTGCTTAATTTCAAACAAACCTTCTCAAGCGCTGAATGGGACCCCAATTGGCAATTTCTGTGTGACATTTCTATTTAGACTGGATTAACACATATACATTTTCCATAGCGTAGGGCTCCTAGATGAATTGGATGGTCCACGCGAGATTAGTCTTCTTTGTCTCCTTCATTTCCCAAACATGTTATGAAATGACACTCTTGTGCAGAATCTCAATAGAAAGTTAGAAAAACAACAACAACCTGATTAAAGATATATCCTGTACAATTTATGGAAGGATTTTAATAACTGTTCTAGAAGATTCAAGTTTATAGTTATATGGCATTAAGAATAAAAATATGTTTAACATAAGAGTTATTATACTGATATTAATAATTTTTATCCACATATTCCAAATGGTTTTTATATATTAAATTATTATGTTATGATAAGTTTGTTTTTCTAACATTTTAAGTTTGAAGTAAACTATTTTGTAAGTGGATTGCTTGTAATTCAAGTTGTATACGCTTTGTTGGACAAGTTGTAAGTTGATGTAGAGTGGTGAGTAAACAAGATTTATGTGATCGCAGGTTGGTTGATTAAACTTAAAACATTTTAATCAGTTAATTTTACTACGATTTTTGTGCTCTTACTATGTAGTCTAAATAGAGTTTATCTAATAACAAAACCTTCTGCGATGTTCAAATAAAATCATGTATATTTGTAGTGTTAGGCCTAGTGTATGTATTTCTATTATTAGTGTTACGTATGTCACTATGTGTCAGTCGTGACAGAATTAATTTAACATTTTAAACACCGACTGAAGTTGTTTACATGTTAACTGAATTAGTGTTCATTTATACTCGAGTTATTTAATTAATCGTAACATTTGATTCCTATCATGATATTTGGATTTCTATAAGTACAACTATTTCTCGTGAACTAAATAGTAAATTCTCTTGTACTTGTAGTTTAGTTTGTGTAGATGGTGAACTTGAGGAGGGAAGGATAATAAAAGGGACAGATAGATAAGGATGAGAATGAAAAACATGAGGTTCTTTAGTATGATGCATGGATAAGATAGGTTGTGGGATAAATAGGGAAAAAAGAATTAGATCATACTATGTAGGGGCATAGGGTATAAACAATAAAGCAAATGATGTAGTAAAGGGTGCTAGCATTAGCAATTTTAGCAATGCACATAGATAGAGCAGTGGTTCTCAAGGAGTGGGTCATGGCACACTGGTGGTCCATAAGCTACACCAAAACACAAGTCACTGATACACAACACCATGGCTGAGGTGATACGAGAGAACAGGACAGATGGTGTAGGACTAGTAGGTGGACCACAGGCTCTTTTGCCCCACCAAAGTGGTCTGCAGATGAAAAAGTTTGAGAATTATTGACATGAGGATAATGATGTAGGGAAGGGTGGGTCAAAGGATCTTATTTTTAAGTATAAGATATCAATAAAGGCATTCAAAGAAAAGAGCCATAACTTAATTCTGTCAAATGTCCAAGACTTAACTGTGGAGATAAAATTATATACAGGTCACTAGGACTGAATACTAGGCTTAGGTTAGTATGTAAGGAAGAACAGGTTGGGTGGTTGGAAATCTAGGTAATAAAGACAATGGAAAAAAGACAAAGAAAATTACACAAACAGGTAAAAAAGCCAAAAAAATATTTTGGAAAACAGTATCAATAACAGCTAAGCTAAGCCTAAGCCAATTATTGAAACCATGCAAACTGAGTTAATAATTAAGCTGTTATTAATACAGTTTTATAATCAATGGCTTCCCATTATTGTTCAACACTAGCTATTAAACCCTATAGGCTTCCCATTATTGTTCAACATTTGCTTTTAAATCTTACTGTTCTGTTTATCCTTTCTTGTAATTTGTTTGTTTTGTACACCTGTATAAAAAATGCTTATTTCAGAATTTGTCATTTTATACCATTCCTAAAATATAGGACTTGTTTCTTTTTTTTTTACTTTATTACCTGTTTGTGTAATTTTCTTTGTCTTTTTTTCTGTTGAATTTTTTTCCTTTGTCCATTTTACTCTTGTCTTTATTACTTCAACTGGAATGTTGGATTTGTGGGATCAGTTTGGTGGGAAAGGCAAGGTTTTTGGAATGTATTTTTATGTCAATTCCTCTGCCATTAGTTGGGCTTAGTTTGTTCCACATCCTCCTTATAATTCTGGGGGCAGGAGGGGTTGCCTTGCCTCTCAGGTTGGGGAGTTAAGATTTCGATTCATAATCCCAGACCAGGTAATCTCTATTTCTTTAGGTTGAGTGAGGTGTGACAGGTCCTGTAATTCTGAGTTCAGTTTATTGCATTTTACTCTTCTTCATGTTGGGAAAAGGGTTTGTCCACTTTTGTGTTGCTTGCCTTCTCTTTTTAATTCTGGTGGCTCAACATCAACATTCTGTAACTTTCAGGTTGGGTTCCAATAATACCATGTTACTACACAAGACAAAATACAAAGTGGTTCTCATGCCCTAGCCACTATGCAATGGTTATAGATTTGGGTCCACAGCCCTTTAATTTGAATGACGAGATGTGGGACCTCGTCTGCCTGGCTGGGGCCTAGATGAATTCATGTTCTTCTAATGGTGTCAGGGTTTTGCCTCTGTGGCTGGTCAGCCTTGACCACCCAGCAATTAGATTTCTTGTTGTCCATACGAAGAGCATACCTGTTCCACAAGTAGTGTGGACCCCATGTGTGTGCTATTACTATATCTCATTTATGCACACCTCTGTTCTATGCAAATGCTTTCTGTGTGGATCTTGCCCTCGCCAACCCCTTCACCTTGGTAATGTAGGATTCTAGCTATAGTGTGTGAAGAGGTGTGTTTCAGAAGTTAACATTTTCCTATACTGAAAATGTATTTCTGATAACTTACCTCTTCTCCCAACATCTCTCCCCATGACGTGGCTGGTTTTGGATCTGCTAATTGGACCATCTCGAAAAGTGAATAGAAAGTAATAACTGGGAGCTTGTATACAGATCTGGGGTAGAGGGCACATTGATGTGAGTGGAGAGAATCACAAGATTTAACTTGCTTTGGGTAATATAGTGGTGTATAAAGGCTGGAGCATTTGAAATAAGATTCATACCAATGCTTAGGTGGGCAAAGAAGAGAAACTTTCATCGAGATAAAGCTATAGTGTGAGAAGAGGTAAGTATTATCGGAAGTACATTTTTGGTATAGGAAAATGTTAACATTTATAGCCTTCAATTTTATTTGTTCACAGAGTCATAAACTAGAAAAACAGACACACTTGCCACACACACCTGACACATCCTCTTTTTTACAAATTGCTTCTAATTCTTTCTGATATTTTATATTATCTCATTTATAAGTAATAGAAAGGCATAGTTTTAACCTGTTGAATGACATATAATGCTACTTTGTTTTCAGTATAGAGTATTGTCAATTTTATCTTTAATTTGAAAGTTTATCTTGTAGTGCTCAGATCGAGCAACAAAAGGAAATAACTTAAGTTTCTCTTGTCCAAATTAGAAAGTCAGTTAAATAGTAATAGATATAAGACATCCTTTGCTTTGTGCATGTTATTATTCTGTGTTTTTGGGTGCATTATTTAACCCTTTTAAGATGGGTCACGGGTGAAAGGCCATTTCATCTCGTTTGTTGACTTGCATTCAAAATTTTATTGAACTATTATTTCATAAATTTATGTCAATAACTTTGGTATCAAACTGTAGATTACAATTCAAATTTTAGTACTATATATTACTCAATTTCTTAATCTAAAAGTAAATATTAAAAAACACAGATAAACATTGATTTTTGTGTGTCATGTGGTATGTTGAATGCATTATTGGTTCAAATTAGATGTTAGTGAAGTCAAAATATTAAGTCTGTAGTTTCGTATGAATTAGAAACATAAATTACTGATATTGACTAGTTAGAATATAAAATAAGAGCCTCTTATTTTTTGAATTTGCTAAGATATTGCTCATGTAATAAATCAAACACAGTGGCACCCTGCCCACCTCTATCCATTTTTGGAAACACTCCCTTATATACACTTATTTCTGTATATCACATGAATAACAATCGGAAGCTCAGAATGTCCCACTAGTGGCTTTCTCAGCCATTTTAGCAGGCTTGGTGCCATTTCTTTCTTTTGAGTCAATATTTCAATGACGTAGGGTGTGTCTTTAGTCTGCTCGAAAATAAAACTTAAAAAAATATATTTTGTTTCATATCCCCCATGTGCAAATTGTTTAAAGGCTTAGCAACCTACATCAAGCAGCAACCGAGTACAAAGGTCGTAACTTCTATAGTTACTGTTCTATGTTTTAAGAAAAATAAGTTTAAAAACTTGTATCAAAATAGCAATAATCTATATACATATATAGTGTATA
>NW_013665639.1:1467776-1468418 GCF_000517525.1 Limulus polyphemus | reverse complement strand
TTACTGTTCTATGTTTTAAGAAAAATAAGTTTAAAAACTTGTATCAAAATAGCAATAATCTATATACATATATAGTGTATAATAATTGAAATATGACTGTATTTTACAAAATACTAGTCTACTAAAACACAGTCAAAACAAGTTACTTTGTACAGACTTTGGTCAGTTTTACGTTATTTGATACGGTAACATGAGTGCACATGAGCCACATCATTGTAACCTCTTTATTGTTAGCCAGGCATGGTTGAAAGGTCAATATAATACAAATAATAAATATGTATAAATGTATAATGTTATGAGATTTAAGCTATTTAGTTTAAACATTATGCTTTTGTGTTATAATTTTGTTCATTCTAAAATGAAAGAGGCATAATTTATATTCATTTCCTAATTTTTTATTGTGGTTGAGAGATCGGTCAAATCTACCAAACCTGTACAGATAAGATGTAAAGTTTTTTCTTAAGAAATGTTTGATATCTATCTGGACATTATAAAGATTTTTCATTTGAAATTTCAAAATTTTTGATGCATAAAAGTATTTTTAATCTTAAAATGAATTTTACTTTGCATGATAGATAGGCAACATGTGGAAAGAAAAAAAATTACACGAGAAAGACATTGCTTTACAAACCTTAAGGCTTA
>NW_013665639.1:1447287-1466856 GCF_000517525.1 Limulus polyphemus | reverse complement strand
TTAACATTTGCATACTAATTTAAAAGTTATAGCATGAAAACTATAACAAGCACAAAATGGTTACGAGCTCGGTCCTGGGGACCGAGCCTGTGCTGAAAGAGTTAAATAAATAAATAATTATTTAGTGTACTAGTGCTATGATTATAAAAGAAGAGTAGACTTAAATTTCATCAACAACCAACAGCAAAAAAATGAGGTCAAAGTTAAGAACTAGATCTCTTGTTTTTCATGTATATTCTTTATATATGCTTATAAAAGTAACTAAAATGTAAAAATTATAGATTTATTAGATTAGATTAGGTAATATAATGGAAAATAATAATAAAAATTCTTCACTAGCTGTTTGTGCATTACATCATTCAGTATGGTAACCTGTGCTTCATATGTCTAACTAATAATTCTCCCACATAAGTTTTAGATCACTCAGTGAGCTTCTTCATTGAGCAATAAAACAATAAAATTATGTATACACATATGTGGATTATTACAAACCTTAGGTTATTTAGGATAATTGACTGTAGTTTCCTGTTACAATGTGCAGTAATTTGAAAAGAAAAAAGTAATCTAGGTTTATTTCATACTCTTTTTATGGTGGTTAAAATGTCCATCATATTAACTGAGTATATATATAAAGTTAAAGTAGAGGAAAGAGACAAAATATAATGTTTATCTAAAAAGAAAACATTTGATATATGTTTAGGAGGTTTTAGAAGTTACACAAATGAAATTTGAAACTTTTCAGATGAAGACAAGTATTTTTATTCTTAACAGGAAAGCATTTTGCATTCAGAGCAATCATCACTCTGATTCCATATATTCATGGACAAATCTTTAGTAAAAGTACTTAATTAAAGAATCTGATTATTTTATGTACAAAAGACTTGTAATATTTACTGAAAGGTTGCAAAATTTCAGGAAGATATACAAAACATATTAAAAGTTATAGTATGGAAACTCTGATGGTTCCTTTATGGTTAGAAGGTCAATGAGAAAAAAACTTAAAGGAAGTTTCTGATAAGGTACTCTCCTTCCACTCACAAGATTAGCATTTCTCGTTTTGTGCTGCTGTCTGTGTGTTAACTTTTTTAGAAATGCATGCCACAAGCCTTCATCCTCCCTCTGTTTTGGAATTCCAACTTGCTTCTCAGACAAATCATCATGTGTCACCTCTCCACCAGTAGGAGAGTACTATTATCACTTGGCACATGTGATTCCCTCTACATGCCACTACCAAACTATCACTTCTCTATTGGCAGTTACAGAGTTCAGACGTTCTTTTTTACATTGTTCAGTTACCTTGGTTTATTTTTTTCATTTGTAATATTTTTCTTAACTTTATTTCCAACACTTCACAGTTGTGGAGTTAATATTTTAATAAAGCATTACTTACTCATCTTTCCCACTTATGAATTCCAAAGTTACAGTCACCACTTCAGGTACTTCATCAACATCTGATGCCGTATTTTCAGCCACTAGCATGAATGACCCGTCAAGAATATTCGTTCATTCACCAGGAGATTGAGTGGCATATGAGTCAACCTATCTTACCTACTTCTGCCCCACTTCCTCTTGAGCCTTTTGTGCCGGGCCATAGATGATTTTGATCGTTGGTTCCCCATCCAGAGTTTGCTGCGCCTTCTTGTGTACTACCTGATGATTTAGCACATCCCTTCTCAATCTTTTCAGACTTTATCTCTCAGGTGTGTGATGTTTTGTCTCCTGTTTCCTGTAAACCTAGACCATTTCAGCAGAAAACCTCCTCACAGTTCCTGTGAAGAGCCTCTGACAAAAGGTAAAGGGAAAAAAAGGTACCTTAACAGAGTTATGAGAGTGAGACAAGGCGAGAAAATTTGGCTTGTGTAAGTTGGACAGGGTAATCTGGGTTCACCCCCCAAACAGGTAGAACTGTTGGTCGAGAAAATGAAAGTCTGGCCAATGATAAGCAAGGCCCAACTGATCCGAAGTCCATGGGGGAGGAGGCATACTAATGCCCTCCCCCAGTTGAGAGGCAGGTCGGTCCATGTGAACCTTAATATCGGGGGGCAGGGGAAAATAGGATCAGGAAGTTTCATATAAGAGAGAATAGAATGAGAGCACCCAATCAGAGGGGTAAACTGCATTTGGGCATCGTACCATCCGGGAAATAGTTACTCCTCCAGAGGATCTTGTAACTCCCTCTACAACAATAAATAAACCACATTTTAATGCAAAATCCAAAGACAACAGACAAGCCAATGTAGAGATAAGGATGAAGAGGATAGTTTAGCAATGTGATCTTAAACAGAAATCAGAATCACTCAATCCCACAATGGAAATTGGGCAAGTGAGGATGTATCCCATGGTTATAGAGTGGATAGGGCACGAGGGACAATACTTGGTTAACAACTACATCCAAAACTTCACTCGCTGGGTACTGACATGCTCGCGAGGGTAGAATGAGGACCATACCATCTTCACCTCAAGTCCCAGAGTCAGGAGAGAACCTAACAATCGACTCCAGGAACTCACAGGGTAGACACAGGACAGAAGAGGAAACAGGCCATGTAGACCTTCTGCAACCCACAACACAGAAGATGAGTTGAGAGGGGAAGAAAGTCAACTCGAAACCTGTGTGAGGACATATGTGATTGTTTCACTCAATCTTCTAAACCTCACTCACTGGGTACCAACATCCACACGAGCGCCCCTCTCCCACGCGAATGTGCTCCCTTTAATGTTCTGCCATGTCTGGTCCTCCTAATCATATTGATGCTCGTGGCAAGATATCTGGCTCAGATGTGGTTCGGTACTACTCCTCAGATCATCTGATCTGTTCCTCTCATTTTGGAGCAGTCCTCTAGATGCTTCCTAGGGATATGCCTGGGCTTCCCTTGCACTGGTTCCTCTTCCATTTCAATGTGGGTTTCAAGCTAATCTTATGAGTGTAGAGAGAGAGTACCTTATCGGAAGTTATAATTTTCCTAAATTTTCCAGTACTTACGTCTTCTGCCAAACTTCGAAGTGATAGTTCGGTAGTGGTGTGTAGAGGGAGTCACATGTGTCACATGATAGTAGTGCTCTCCTATTGGTGGAGAGGTGATGCATGAAGATTTGCATGAGAGATGTATTGGAACTTTGGATTCCAACAGAGGGAGGATGAAGGCTTGTGGCATATGATTATGAAAAAGTTCACATATAGAGGGCAGCACAAAACAAGGAAAGCTAATGTTTTGAGAAGTGGGAAGTACCTATCGGAAATACATTTTCATTTAGGAAAATGATAACTTTTGATTTGATAACCATGTAAGGTAGACTTGGGATACAGTATTCTTTGATTTGTTATCACAGTTTAGGCACTTAACAATCAAGCTTCAATAATAACTCCACTGTTAAAGCTTGATAAATCTTTCACCTTATAGCAGCAACTGATGTTCATACAACTTATTGCCTTTATGTATGAACTCTTAGTGATTTTATATCTCTAACATCTAAATATCTACATTGCATAAATATGAAGTGAGAATTTGTCTGCTCAATAAATAAGGTTTTCTGATATTTTGGTTAATCATTGTAAAATGACCTGTTGTTTCAAATCACTAAAGTACTAATTAGAATAAAAAAATAAGCGTTTTAATTTTGTAGAAGGAATATTTTGACCACCACTACTTCAAACCTTTGTCTATTGTTGTCCATCTTTTAGTTTTGGTTTGTACATTTTCAATAATTTTTATGTGCATAGTTCCTCTGTAGAAATTGAACACTGACATAAAAGCCTTCATGTATGGTTGTTATTGTTGGCCTTTTATACAGTCATCTGGATAGTTAGCCATTATGATCAGTATGATAGATTTATAAAAATGATATTAACATGAAGGTGACAGAAAGTCATTGATCCATTAAAATCATCTCTTCAACCATGTAAAACAGTTAATCATAGCATGACAACAGAACATTATTTTAGTCTGTATTAAAATAGGATTCAAACAGATTTTTTACGATATCTTTATTTCTTATAGTTATAGCAGAAAAAAATGGAAGCTGCAGAAAATGGTGGTGCTGGGCTTGGTGATACATATTTGGTACAAGATGGGCCTTATATAGTCCACACAGATCATGGTAATGATGTTTATGTATTTACTCCATTTTTTATCACTTAATAATGCTTTTTGAATGATTTGTGAGAATCATATATAGACATATGTTCCTATATAACACACTAATTTAACTCTCTCGCTATGGGCTCGGTTTAATTGACCAATTTCGTAACCTCAAATTGACATTTATAGTTTTAATACTATAGCTTTTAATATGTTCTGTGTATATTCATGAAAATTAAAACTTTCACTAAGTGTTAAGAGTCTTTTGCAACAAAAACATCAGAATTTTTAATGTAGTATTTTCACTAAATATTTCTCCAGGAATATATGGAGTCAAAGTGTTGACTTCTCCGAGTGCAAGGTGATTTTCATGTTAAGATTAAAAATACTTTTCTTCATCTGAAAATTCTCAAGTTTCATTTGCATAATCTATAAAACCTTTTAAATGAATTTCTAATGTTTATTTTATTTTCAGTAAAACATTACATTTTATCTAGTCTAACTCTTTACATATTTGGTCAATTTGACTGACCTCGTAACCACCATAAAAAAAATACAAAATAAATCTAGATTGAAATTTTTTTTTCTAGAATGACTTCATCTTGTAACATGAAACCACATATATTTATAGCTTAAATATCATAACAGCATACATCTGTTTGTATTTAAATTTTATTGTTTTATTGCTCTTTGAACTATCTCTAACTAATAGTCCCACCACATAAGTTGTAAATCACATGGCAAACATCAAATTATGTTAGGCACATGAACAGACCTCTAATCCAACCTTATCTAACATAATAAACTAATAAATGTTTGATTTTAGTTACTTATATAATAATAAACAAAGTATACACATGAAAAACAAAAAATATAATACCTGGATCTTTTTTTTTTGCTGTCGACGCAACTTATCCATACTTTTTTTAAGCTAAATAGTTTTTTATTTAATTAAATAATGCACCCAACTACACAGAATAATAACATATAAAAAGCAGACAGTATCTGATAACTATCATAATTTTTCTGGCTTTCTAACTATGTGATAAGCACCACTGAAAATTCAGTTAAACTCTTCGATGTGTTTCCCTTGGGAATAAAGTTTGAACTGGAAGTGAAATAGACAGTTACCTGTACAGAAAACAATGTAATGAAATACATCATTTGGTAGGTTAAAACTTTGGCTTTCTATTGGTTATAAGTAATAATAGTATTAAACATCAAGGAGAACTATTGGCAATTTGTGAAAGAGAGGATGTGACGGGTGGGCATGGCAAGATTGAAGGCTATAAAACGTTTTCTTTGTTTAATTGATAACAATATTATAATGAGTATTTTACATTGCGTTCTGTACTTATTGGAGGAGTGGTAAATAAATTAGGGAAGAGGATGATACTTAGAGAGCAAATGTTACAATTCTCATATGAGGGTGAGATTGAGGATATTTCAAAATATTTCCTTATAAATTTAAGAATTCAAAACATATGGGACAATCATTCAGTATTTATTATGAAATCTAGAACTTTTCACAGCATTATATGTGTAGATGTAAAAAAAATTTACATTTTGATACTAGATTTTTCATTTTGTTAATACTAAAAATTTAAGTTTGGGTTGAAAAGATTAACAATTGTAATATCCTTTACTAGTTGAATTGATATAGCTGAATGCTACAGCTAACTAGTGCTGTGAGAGAACAAAGTCATAAGGTGATGCTGTTGATTAGACAAAGAAACCAAGTTTACCTGTTCAATTTGGATGCACCTTTTTGATTCAGATCTATTTAGTTCGGGCTTTCATTGTGTCTAGCTTGGCAGAAACTTATCTTGAGGAATGGAAAGTTTATGAATTATTGACTAATCCAGTAGAGGTGATCACACATTTGTATATGTTGGCATGCACACTTTTTGTGTGTGTGTGTCTAAATAAAGATTGTTTTCACTGTTTATCAAATCTGTCCAGTCTGTTTATTCCTCATGCAACCTAACATTCAGTCAAGTTATCAAACACAGATTACTGTTGTTATTTCATGATCAAATCTGCTGTTATTAGCAGGTCTAAGTATCTGATACTTGTAGGGAAATCAGTTCACTTGGAAATACCTTAACACTATATTGGTTGTCTCAACCCGAGAGCTGTTTAAGCTGAATAGATGGGGAATCAATCATTTGTGTACACACTTGATTTAAACAGTGTCACACATACAGCATATCAACCCAACAGGTAAATCAAGTGTGTACACAAATGATTGATTCCCCATCTATTCAGCTATAACAGCAACAGTGTCACACATACAGCATTTCAACCCAACAAGGCTGGTCTGAAGATGTATTGTTATGTGTTTGTGGCTTAAGGACACTGAGTTGTGTTGTATGTTGTGTCTTTGACTTAAGCTTTGTTGTCTGAAGGAGAGGTATTTTGTAATGACCAAGATAAGGGTTATCTACTTCAGATAACCTAGCAATTCCTTTGGTAGAACATTGGCTTCAAACAATAGTGAAATGAGGGCCTTAGCTTTAAGCCATTGTCAAGGAAGGTTTACTAATATCTTGATATGTAAAAGTTTGTTTCCTTATTATCAGAAAATTACCATACTAGACAAGTTTAGTATATTACCTGTTACATTAGCACATAATGCATTACCAGTTAAATGGGTACACTCTGCAAAACTTCCCACTTAACATTTTCTAATAAGAACAACCATGATAGCCAGTGCTGTATATGTTAGTACAAGTAATAGATATAGTGATAAACCTATGCTCTGACTTGTTCATTGATTTTAAAACAAGTGGAAGACATTGTCAACAATTCTCAGAGATTACATTTGTAAATAATTTATTGTAGAAGATGATGAATATTATTTATTGATTCATTTCATTTTTAGTTTTACTTTATTGTCTTATCAGTAAACATGGAGACTTAAATGGAATGATGCACTTGTGCACAGTTTTGGCTCCAAACAGGTATGGGGGGGACTATTATAAGAACTTGGTGATAGACAATAAGAGGAAATAAAGAAAGCAGTGCTTACATATGATATTAATAATAAACTTGTGAACTATATCCAGTGTGGTGTTTTCAGTATGTACTGATACAACAAAATACTTGAGACATGATTTTGTATGTGTATACATATAACAATATATTCAGGCAGTGTATATTACAGTAGTGTGTACAGTTTAAATACCGGAGAATTAGAAAATTTTTTATTTTTTAAGCTTCAATTCTACAAAATGTTTCAGTTAAACATGGTCATTTACAGATGTGCTAGGAATTTTTGCTTGTATCTAAAGGTTAATTAAGTTTTTTAAGAGTAGCCTTACAATTAGGTATTGTAATTTATGTTGCAAGTACGTGTCCATTTTTTCACAGGTCATTTAGATTATTGGTAATGTTATAGACTTTCATGCAGAATCATGTTTCAGTGGGTATTAAAGTTATAATGAGAGTTATAAAAATTGCTTGGTTTTATATATGCATGTAAATCTGTTTTTAGAATTCAATTTATTTGAAAATCCTACATATAGTAAACTAAGTGATTCCTTTTTCCAGTCAGGGTTTTCTCTATCTATTTAATGTGTTGTCATTTTTAAAGAAAAGGCATTTTTCCTTCTTGGAAATGTAGTGAATAATATGTAAAATAACACTGATCTTAAAGCAGTCTAACCTGTATAGTAAGAAATAATAGCTGAATAACAAGAAAATCAACAATGATACTTAGAAAATATTGTTAATATTACTTAGATATAAGAGCAATGTTGTGAAATAATTGCAAACTTTTTTTGTTCCATGTAAAAATTGGCAGTCAGTGTTACCCTCTAATACATTTTCTGTCAAACCTCATGTTAGAGTGGTTACTACATTTTAATTTCTAGTTTACTGGTTATTACTCTGATTTAATAGTATGTACTTAAATGTATTATTGGTGGTAAAATGCAGTGTTCAGTTATTTTCTATTTCCATTATAAACATTGATAGCACTTGAAAATACATTGGTTTGAGGCTAAGATTGTTTTTTATTTATTTGAATTAAATGCAAGCACATTTAATTTGAAACAGCTTATGACTGCCAGAACAAATGTAGGGAGGAGAAGCAGGTGCATGGATCCGTATATATATATGAGAGTACCACAAAGTAAATGCCTATGGTATATTATGTGAAAAATTATTGTTAGGATTGGTACAATATTGAAAATCTGAGAAAAATTATTTATGATAAAGTATTATGATAACTGACATTATTGTGATATTTGGAAATATAATGCTGTTTCAAAATTAATATGCTTGCATTGAATTCAAACAAAAACTGGATGTGATGATGATGTATTATATATTTTTACTAACAAGTTAAAAAACATTTACAAGACAATATGCATGGTATTCAGTTCAAAGAACATTACGAGTGTTGTGTATCTTTCATTTCTCAGTAAACTGAACTTGATGGGAATTTCCATATTTTTCTTGTCAGTGGTTCTGTTGATATTTAAATAATGATAATGAACCTTATTGTCAACAGAATGGGTAATGTGTATTAAGACTATTTTAATGTAAAAAGAAAATGAAACATTTACATATTTACAACAATCCATATAGGTACAGGTACTGATGGAGAAGATGGGCTTGGTATTGCAGATGTTGATCAGGGAGATAATGGAAAGGATAGTGAACCTTTGAGAGAACAGGCAAGTACTTCAGTTAGTATATCACATGTGTCTTCTTAAAACTGTAAGCTGGAAGGAACTCCAGAATCACCTAGTACTTAAATTATTGTATTTTGATACTTATACAGTCTGATCCTTTTATGTAGTTTTAACAAAATGTAGTATAATGTTGTGTATATATATATATATATATTCTTGGCTTATTTTGCATTGTAACTGAATTAATTGTGTTAGCTTCACTATTTTTGTAATTGCATAGGGGTGTGTGCAAGCTCTCATCAAAATGCTGTTAATGTTGTTTTTTCTAATAATTAATTTAGTGCATGACATGTTATTCTCGTTAACCAAAATGCACATCAATACCATTATTATCCTTTATATTATACATAAAAGGAAATATTTTACTGATTAGTTCTATATGTACTAGTAGTTTGTTACAAATTTTAAGTTTTGATGAATGAATACAACAAATGTTCTTGTTCATTGTTTGCTCTTAATCATGTATCTCTGATAAGGTGAAATCTATAAGATTAGGGAAGTATGTTTGTTACTAAGTGAATAACAGTATAGAAATTGTAATTTTATCCCACAAAATATGTTTGAAACAAACTTACCAGCTTGAAGTTTCGAGGTAATAAATATTAACTTGTAATCAAAGTAAGTAACTTATCTACATTGGATCATAACTAAAAATCTACTTAGTGATGAATATAGCTAATGTAATACACTGTTTTTGTATTCTTATTATAATATATTGTTTTATCATTTTGTGTACCCATACTATTAGCAATGTTTTCACCTTATAAGAATACATTATGTCCATAGTATTATTGTTCTTTTTTAAAGTGTATTGTCTGATTTTTGTATGTAAGTATGTCACATTAAGAGAACAGAACAGTGTTGTTAATAATCATTGATTAATGCTACATGCATTTTGGTTTTTTATTAATCCACTGTAATGTATCTTTAGTGCTTCATGCCAAAGAACACTAAGATTATCTAAATTTTAGAGTTAATGTTGTTAGTAGGTTTAATTTATATTTTTTGTTTATTCCAAAAAAAGAAAAAGTTATGTAAAAGTAAACTGACTCTTCTGACATGTATGTTTACAGACATTATTCTGGTTAAGATGTTGAACTGAGAATAGCATAGAAACAAATGTGTACTCCACCAGAAAATTAGGTGTAAATATTGTTTTTTTTATTTGGACATTTATGTTGAGAGAGAAGTTTATGGAGTGTTTCATTTTTTGAACTGTTACATGAAGAAATATGTATTATAAACAACCTACTGAAAGCATGCAGTGAGATTTATTAGTTGTACAAAAAAGGCACATTCGGAATTAACTTTATAAAAAGACAAAGTGTTAGCAATCTTTGTTTGAATTTTTGCAAACTCCCATAGAAGACATCTAGTCTAGCAGTATTTGAATTTTTTTAGTGAGTAGTATTAAGTTCTTGGGTCATCACATTCTGGGCCATTCATTGGTGAACTTCTTTTATTTGTACTGTTGTTAATGTGAAATGCCAAATAAACCAAGTAAAATTATTCGTGATACTTAGTGACAATGTCTTTGGAGTTAATGGCTAGCAGTTTTGAAAAGCTTGAATTTGGGATTCCAATTTCATAGTAGTGATAAAGTAAATGGGTTCTTCAAAGTACCACTGGTGTATTAATGAGACTTAGTTTCTAAATATATTTCAAATAACATTATAAATGTAATAGATTATGTTTTGTAATAAAAATAATTTTGACTCAGTTTTTAATGTTTATAATTTCAACAAGTAATTTGAAAAGAATATGATACACGTAGATAATGAGCATTTGATAATTACCAAAAGTACAATTACTGTATAGAATGTGCATTTTACCCTTAGTTTATTTCATATTTTAGAAACAAATTTATACACATTTATACTCAAGTTGAAGTTTCCAACAGCGGTAATTTTGGATTTCAGCATGCTACCAATACTTACAAATATGTTTGTAAGTATTCATAATTTTTTTTTAGAGGGTTTAAAATATTGAAACCAAATTTTATGTAGAAAACACTGGATTAAACAAGGCATTGTACATAGACTGAACGTATATCAGGTCTAGTCTTGTACTATTATCACTTTGGAGTGTGAAAATTGACCTCATCAAAGGTTTCCTGTTTGAATGCTTGAGTAATATATGACATAGTTATTTTGCCACAATAAACAATTAATTTGGATTTAAAAAAACAAAAGAAACTTTCCTTAAGAATTAGTTTGACATTAACCACATGACATTTTTACATCATGGAATTTTTTTCCTAATATATTTATTTAGCTTCTTGCAGTAATTGGTTTCAAGTCTTTTGTTTTAAAAGTTTTACACTTTTGGAATATATCAAATAATTAATTAAATTTGTCCTCAAAATCTAGTAGGGATATTGTTTGTGCAGTATATGAGAAAAAATATGCAAAAATACATTTATCCCAGTTTCAGTTCACAACTGGATGTGAAGTAAACTAAGCTCACAGACTAGAATATTTCCACATATGTGATCTTCTTATCAAAGTATTATATATTCATTATGTTAGTTGTACTAATGTAATTTCTCAAGTTAAATTATTAATTTTTATAAACATGAAATACTAGGTGATGCAAAAGTTATGCAACTCTATAAGCCCCACATTTACTGTGATTTCTCTAAATCTATGTTTATGTTCCACTAATTTTCTGTTCTTTTGTTATAATAATGTGTTATGAATCTTGTGAGGAAATGTGAAGGAATTAGAAAAAATACTGATAATTTGTGATTTTTTGCATCACCCTATATGTGATAAGGGGCAGTGTGGCACAGTGGCTTCATACTTTGGATTTGTATTTGGATGGTTGTGAGTTCAATGCTGGCTCACATCGTGCTGTTGTGTCCCCTAGTAAGACACTTTTTCCAATTGTTTTAATCTACTCACCTGTAGAGCTGGGCAATTTAATTGATTATCTATGAGAAGCAACTTCATTAATTATTGTCCCATAAACTAATCAGTTAATTGAAATCATGATTAATTGATTAATGTCCTGAAAAAAAATTAACTAATTAAAATTGGTGATTACTACCATTTTTGATTATTCCAGCAATCGATTAATCAAAGTGAAAATTCTGATTAAATTGATTGATATGAAAATAACAATTCCTAAACACACTTACTTCCACTCATACTTTAGCTTTATCCTGATGAAAGGTTCTCTTCTTTGCAGTGGTATAAATTCTACCTTGCTTACTCCAGTTTTTATATCCCACTGTATTCCTCCTTGTAATTTTAATCTTGTGACTCTCTCTACCAACGTCAGTATGTCCTCTTTACTCGATCCGTACATAAACTTCCAGTTATTCTTTTTTTATTTACTTTTTATCAATGGCAAAAATTATGAAGACAGGATTTTATCTTCAGCACTATTACAACATTTTCAATTTTTCTTTTGAATTATTTTAGATCTTTTTAGTGGGGCTTGAGCTTATTGTTTATTTTCTTGATTTTACAAGAAAACAACAAACAATTTTTGGAGATGTTTTTTTCAAATATGAATATTCACATTCACGTCTCAGATACAAAGTTACCTGACGTCCCTTCTCTACCATCTTATGATACTAATGTTACCCGGGCATTGGGAGGGGGGCCACCTTCTGCAGAGGACATACAGTTCCTTATACACTGAGAGGTAGAGTCTTATATGCAGTCTTATGTTTTTTCTCCTGTTGGCTCTGTTACTGAGTTTGTGGGAGATTGAGTGTGGACTAGTGAGAATTTGCTCAGACAACTACTCATGAACCTCTTATTTTGACTCCTCCAAATGTAGTTCTACATAACAGCATGGAGCTAATATAGGGGTTTGTAGTTTGAGTAAATAATGTCTACAGTATCTCCAGCCTTGTTTCCTTACTTTTTTATGATTCCTATTTCCAGGTTTTTAAATTCCTAATTTTTTATTTATATTGTTTAGTGTAATGCATGAAGAAAAAAGTTGATATTTTCACTTATGCAGAGCTGCAAGGAGTTTTGCCTGTAAACAAAACAACTTAATTGTTGATTTTTTTAGAATTTTCTTAGCCATTCCAAAGAATAAGTATATTTTTACTAAGAACTTATCACCCTGTGAGAATACATTATTCATTTCTTCATTTTCAAGTGTTTCTCTTAGTTTTGTACAGGCCTTAGTTGAAGTCTGATGTGCTATCACATCAACTGGTTTCATTATTTTATAAATAAAACAAATCTTTGAAAGCAGCTATAAAAAGTTTATGATTGTATAGAGCAAGGAATAGGCAATCACATATTAAAAGAGTAAATATGCAGGTTTAAGAGTTTTGTTTACAGCTTCTGTAAGCGTTTCTTTCCCTTTTGTTGTGAATTGTGAAACTATTTGTGTGTTCAATTATATCTGTTTCAAAGTTATAGAAGTTGTTTTCAATGAGAAGACATCATACACCTTGAGATAAAGTAGGTAAGCTTATAAAGTTTAGAGATGGGTTAAATGGGTAACAGTAAAAACTGTAACAAATGTACAATGTTTGGAGAAGCTTTTTACATTTTACATCCCATGGCTACATTATAAAAACAAAATGAAAAAAGCTTACTGTCCTTCTTTTGCCTCATTCAAATATGGTTAATTATGAGGCTACCTAAGCACACTGTTACTTTCTTTTTCCACTTGGACTTAATGTAACCTCTTCATGCTCTCATGCTCATTCAAGCTGTCTGACTCATGTAAAAGTATTTCCAACCATTTCGTGGCTGAAGTCCCCCTATTGACTTGTCCACCTTTATACTAATCACAAACTGCTTTTGTATAGAATAGAAAACAGCATTTAACAACTTTAAGCTAATTATCAACATTATTCTCTTTCTATGGCCAGTAGAAATTCTTCACTAAAATCAGAAAAAAATTTCTGCATAGCTTTAGAAAGACGAATTTTACATTAATTAAATTTTTTATTTAATTTTTTTTAAATTTGAGGAATCTCCATCCACACAACATATGTTCAAAAGTCATATGACTCCCATGGTGAGATAGCACATAGGATCTGGTCCTAACTCCAGCTTAATTGGCACAAGGAGATGGATGGGATGCCAGTCCATTGCAGGCAAACCTCCCCCCCCCTAACAAATGGTACCCATCATACAGGTGGGTAGAGCTAGGAGATTATGGTATTTGTTAACCAATATATATTCAACCAATCTGTACACTCCTTCAACCGGTACAATAAAAAAAAAAACTGGTACGTGCTACCATCTTAACCTTTTCAATCACTAAATTATAAGAACATTGTATTAATTTTCCTATTTTATTTTACATTGATTTCATATGATAAACCTCTTCCTAAGGTCAGCATTTGCACATTTACAAAAACATTTATTTTCCCATAAGTTTCATGGACATTTCCTAGTTGACAGATAAATAAATCATCAATGTCCAGTAAATACCGCCACAGGATTGCCATTGTTTGTTTTTCAAATATGCAGTAATCCCACACAGATCTTCTGTAAATCAAATAAACTGATGACTAAATAATGAAAACATGTTTTAACATCATAATAACGGTGAAATAATGTTTTTATTCAAAACATGTTATAATTACAATTACAAAAAATTAAGTAGTCAGTTAGATAATTTATTCATGTATGTCACTTGAATAGTATAAACACAAAAATGATATTTGATAAAGATTTGAGTCATCACAATATTTTGCAATTGATAACATACTTACTAAACAGAAAACTTATTTAATTTGAGGGCAATTTTATTTTATTTGCCATAATAAAAAAAAAAAACATGTTCACAAATATTGCAACACAGTAAAACCATAGTATATTTATTAAAAATAAAAACACCATATTTTAACACAGAACCTGAACCAAAAATCAATTAAGTACCTTTATTAAGCCTTAAGCAATCTCCAGTCATGTAATGTTTTTGTTTGGTACTGTATACGTGAACAACTTAAACCTGATGATGACGGAATACCAATGTACCATTTTCAATATGATACCTTACTTCTCTCACATAATAGCTTTTCCCAGTGATTACTGCCTTTTATATGTGCAAATTTTCACTCAGCACTAGTCCTATGCTCCAACCTACCTGCATGTGTTTGCACAACTGCATTATATCATGCAAGTTAGCACGCAACATCTCTCCACTAATAGGAGTGTGACACACCCTCTTAGCACAGCTGACTCCCTCTATACTGCAGAACCCAATCGTCACCTTGAGATTAGGCAAAAAGTAAGCACTGGAAGTGGAAAGGATGGGTGAGAAGTGTGAGCAGGGTAAATATCTATCGAAAATACATTTTCAGTGTGGGAAAATGTTAGCTTCTGATACGATACCTTACCTCCACTTGCATAATAGCTAGAATCACACATGGAGGGACCAGTACAAATTTACCTAGACTTGCACCCTTCAGAAAGTGTCCAAAATAAGCCCATGGAGTATGAAACTTCAGTGGATGGGATTAAGGTTTGTTAGGAATTTGGCACAAAGCTACATGAGGGCTATCTGTGCTAGCTGTCCTTAATTTATCAGTGAAAGACTAGAGGGAAGGCATCTGGTCATCACCATCGCTGCCAACTTTTGGGCTACTCTTTTACCAGGAATAGTGGGATTGACCGTCACATAATAATGCTCCCATGGCTGAAAGGGTGAGCATGTTTGGTGAGATGGGGATTTGAACCTGTGACCAGCAGATTGCGAGTCGAGCGCCCTAATCATGCCAGGCCGTGCACCCTTTTGGAGACCACACCACATCTGTACCAGGTATATTCTTCACCTGTATCTATCAGAAATACATTTTCCATGTTGGAAAATGTTAACTTTGTACAGAAGAAATAAGTAATGAAATAAATACTTGTTCCTAGTTGTTTCATAATCCTTGTTCAATAGTGACCCAATCATAGTCTACCAAGGGAAGGTTTGCTCATTTTAATTAATTTGTTTGTGTATATACATTTTAATTTTTTTCAGTGCAACAAAAGTACTTAACATCTGTATTTTTCATCTCACATCACAGCATTACTTGACATATCTAATTTTAAATTTATAATTTTAATTAAGATACAGAAAAAACTTGCAAAATTCTGTTTTCATTCCAAAGTGTGTGTGCACTGAATAAAACATCCAATCTTTCCATTCTGTTCAGTCTTTGTACTCTTTTTTTTTCTTCACGTGTATATATTTTGGCTTGGTAGAGACAAGCGAGAGATCTGGCTTATCTTGATCATGAAAAGTTCTGTCTCCCTACCTGTAATTAGCAGGTGCTGTGTTTTGAATGTAATGATAATTAATAATAGTTATAATATGAATGATTTTTAGCCTTAATTTCTTTAGTTACATCTTTTTTTTTCATAGTAGTGTAGGCACAGTGCATGAAATTTCTTTGAAACCAAAATGTGTTAAGGAACCTTACGTAGATTAATTGAATTATTTCTTCAGTAAATCTCTTGATAGTTGGTATTATTATATGTTGAATCTTGTTTCATATTATTTCACAGGTTTAGTAGTTTGGGTTATAAAAGTAAGACAAAAGAATATCAGACTGACTTGTATTGTACATTTAATGTATGAAATATATTAATTATCATTGTGTGCAAAGGAAGATCATACTAACAAAGACATTATTCTGTCTTTATAGCTGTTGATTAAATATATAGTTAATAGTTTAATAATACTTTATATAATTAGTTCTTGGTACATGTAGGGTTGTTACGTTTTGAGTGTGATTGGGTTTAACAGTTGTAGAAAGGAGAATTAATAATGCAGGCAAAGTACTTTAAGGACAGAAATGTTATCTTACTATTGCATATTATATTTTGATGCTGAAAAATCAGCCTGTAGAAAACATGGCAAATGATATGCAATATGTAAAGTGATAGCTTGCTGCAGAAAACATGTCAAATGATGTACAAAACATGGCAAATGATTGTTAGCTATCAAAGTCATGTCAACAATATATGAAACTTGCAAAGTGATAGTTAGCTATGGAAAAAGTGCTAAATGATATGGAAAACAATTAGCTATAGAAAGCACACCAAATTATATAGAAAACATGAAAATGATAGTTATGTATAGAAAATTTTCATGTTTTCTATGGGTAAGTATTATTTTCTACAGCTATCTATCATTTTGCATGTCTATAAGACACATAAAATGATAGCTATTGAAAACATGTTTGAAAGCTATAGGCTACATAACCAGGGGTAAAAAATGTTCATGTGTTCATCATTGTTCACAATCCATTGAGAATTGTTTTTTCAAATGGTTTAACAGGTTGTCTAAGATTTTTTTCATTATATATATATTTCAGTTTATTTAAACATTTTTCTTCATTCTGAATTGCATTTCTGCTGCATTGACAGTGCTTCCATTAACAAGCCAATATTGTCAACAAACCCAAGACTGTTTTAATAACAGCATATATTTTTGAGATCATTAAAATGAGTCTTTGTTAAATTATCCAAAAATAAACATCTAGCATTTTAAATTTGTTTTTAATCTAAAAGTGATGAATTACCTCTTGTGTGCAGTAATTTACTGTTTTTCAGCACAAAGTTACATTATGGACTATTTGCGTTTGGTTTAGTGCATAGAATCAAACCCTGGATTTTAGCATTGTAAGTCTGCAAATGTGCTGCTGATCCACCAAGAGACATGTTTAATGAAATATCAATGATTATGTGATGATGGTCAGTTAACACATGATTTGATATGGTACAGGTTACTGTTCTGTGGGAGAATGTATATTAACATTATATGACAAAGTTCATTATTCTACCCTTAGCACAAATTCTTTGCTGTGATTGGCTGATGTGTATCACATGATATAAAATCAGCAAGGTGTTTTTGACTGTTTAAGTTGTTTGTGCAGAAAAAAACTCATTATTCAACTCCATTCTTTATATATTTATAAGAAGTTAAATGTAATTTAATCAAATACCATTTAAAAATTCATATAACATATTTTATAACAGTTTAAAAAAGTCTCAGTTTTCTGAGTTATACAGCAATGTATCGCTGTATAAACAAACTTGTGATAGAACTACTATACACCTAGTGAGGCTTTATAATTTGTAGTTAGACTGCTTAATGAATGAGACCTGGTATGTATATATAATAAATAAAATTGGTTAAATATCCTTGATGTACCATCATGTTGATTACTCATTGATTACTAACATGTATATGTTATCTACATTGTACCCATAGTTTTTGTATTAAGTCCCATTATTTGCTAGTGTGAGTATATTTTAGTATAGTGCCTTATAATAATTAATTAAAAATTAATTTTTTTTTCACACACCACTAATTTATTGCTTAAAACAATCAAGAGAGGCATACCATGCACTTAAATCATGTGGGAATTGTGTTTGTTTGATACCTTGGTAAAAGGAGGTTTAAGCAATGCAAAATTAAATAATTAGAATGAAACAACATTATCAATATGTGTTTTCTTGTCAGCATTTCATTGAGATTCATATATGCTCATAAGGGCCAGGCTTTCTTAAGTGTCCATATTTCAACTGGAAAATGTTGAAACAAAAAATCTCCTATAAATATGATTTATACAGTTTTTGCAAATATAAATATTGAAGGACCTTGTGCCAAAAATTTAGCACTTGGGCTAAATTTTATCATATTTTTCCACCTTGACAAAGATGACTACTGTTTTTCAAATATACAAGATTATATTGTACCTAGAATAAAAAAACAAAAAGCAAACAAATTATAAGAAGTTTTCCCTTCTGCTGCCTTTTTTCTGTGATAATATTTCAGCTACTGACTTTGTTTACCATCCATTCAAAAAATACAAATATGAAACCCATCACCGAAATGCATACCACCTCTGTATATTACCAAAGACAGGTGTAGAAATTAATGTGATCTCCTGTACATTTCTACAGTAAATCTAGCTATAGTAGGCTAATGAGAATAGTTGTTTTGTATTAGACTACTTCCACATATCATAAACGTAAGCTTTTATTATAATGTCGCATTATACTAAGAAGTGCAAAGCATATACAAGGTGTTTAATTAAAATGGTGATCTCCTTTACCCATTCTGTGAACTATTTTACATGCATCTCACCATGTCCCCAATTATCTGTTTTTATAAATAGACCCATAATTATCACTCTCAGATTTAGCTTTATAATTTATCAATGACTTAAACCTAAAACTACCACCACTCACACCATTTGAATGTTAGTTGTACAGTTAAAGAGATACACAATTGTTATTCAATCCCACTTTCAAGGACTTTTCTTGAAAAGTTCTTGATTTGTGACTATTACATTTCAAATTCACCCTACCCAAATCATCTCCACATGGTGGAAATTAAATATGGCAGAAAAGCATTATGCACTATATATTCCCCTCTGAAGTAAAACTGAAGTAAAGGAGAACACGTAAAGGAGTTCACGCTATTTCCTGTTCAGTGATTTTTATTGAAGAATGCAATTTACTCTTACCCTTTCAGTTATTGATAACAACAAATATCTTGGCTGTTGTTTATAATGACATAATCTGAGTATCTACACTAGATATATGCGTAAAGGAGATCACGTGCTTAAAAAAAACTAATTTTATTACAAGCTCGAAATGGACATACCAAAATATCTGTTGATACCCTGTGTTTAGGGTATGATAAAATCAAATTATATATTTCCCGGATTGATTTTAGACTCTAATCTTTTTTATTACTTAAAAATTAGTAATTATTGCCTTGAAAATAGACAACCATAAAGGAGAACACATAATTAGGGCGACATGTTATTTTGGATATTTTTGTATGTGAAAAAGTAATGGGAC
>NW_013665639.1:1443496-1446287 GCF_000517525.1 Limulus polyphemus | reverse complement strand
AAATCTTAACACAAACTCAACATATTATATATGTTTAGAAAGCTCTGTCCATCATCTATCATTTAGAAATTATTATATGTTTGTGTAAGCTACACATTCAGAGAAATTTGCCCCAGAACACTGGTGACATCAAAGTGGACACTTAAGAAAGCCTGACTCATAATGATTTTTTGATCTTAATTGAGACGTTTTGAACTATAGTTTGATATGATTACAAGTAGAAGTGATAGCTAAATAGTGGTTATCATTTGAAGTAGCTTATTTTTTATTTTTGTTACAGCATTCTTTTAATATAGTTTATAAATCTGATAAATTTTATTATTGTGTAATATTTTTATTATTCAACTAGAATTAGAATTTATTTTTGAAAAAAAATTAAGTTAAATTGGGATATTTGTAGGATACTATAATAAAAGTTTGTAGTTAAGTTTCTTCCATGAAAAGCTTCAATTTCATTTATGTTATGTTTTAATATTCATTAATAAAGTTTGAAATTGTTTCATGTTGTTTTAAGTTTGCTTAATATTAGAGCAAGTTCTATTTGTGTATATTAATGTCATTGGGATTACTTTTGGTATTATTCTGGGGTATTGTGAAGCATTTGTTATTTCTTAAGCTACCCGACTGGACAAAAAAAAAATCTTACCATGTGGTGGGTAGACTGATACCTGTAATAGTTAAAAATGTTTCCATCAAAATTTAGAATCTGAAAATGTACTGCTGAGGATAATTTCAAAAATGGACCGTATACAGCAAAGAAACACAAGTAAGCAGTGAATAAACTGTGCCCATCATCAAACTGGCTAGCTTATCACATTCCATTGTGATATTTTCTGGCTATTTGGATGGATAGAGATTTTACTAAATATGTCTGTACAGGACAAGGACGACAAGAATTATGATATACTGCACTTTGAAATCAGATAAAAGGTTTAAGTGTGGTAGCTGACTGTTCCAAACAACATATACAGGAGAGGAATCCCCCAACTTATTCTAATCTTTACACATATCAGTGTTGTTCCTTGAGATGGACTTACCTCACCCCTTCCCTCCAAGAGAGTGGATATATATGCAAGTCCATAGTGATAAAAGCTTCTAGCCATTTCTGTATTTATTCTGTACCAATACTTATCAGGATTAATACGTGTATTGCCTTTCAACATCTAGTTAATGATTGTCATAACTATGTGCATAACACTGGTACATGTATTTAGAATAATTACTTGAATAAAGTTATATATATATATATATATATACTAATTGGAGGCACCTACTCTTCACTCATTTAATTCTTTTATCACCACATTTTTAGTATAAACTACTCAGTAAAATGAAATGTTATTGTGAACAAAAGTATGTGTGCACTCTGAAAGAGACTTAAATAGTACTCTTGAGCTTTATCAGTATTCTAGGTCAGGAAGTAGAAAATTTAGTGCAGACATTCAGACACAAATTTTTAACTCTTTTTCGACTGTACAAAAGATAAAAGGTATTTTGTTGTAATAAACATTTATTTTTCTTTATGTTTTAAGACCAAGTAGATAGTATATGTGTTAAAATACCAAAATATTATTTATTACTTAACATATATTCACCACTTAAAACTTTTTTAAACACTGACACAAATTTTCAACTCTTTCGATTTTACAAAGGATAAAAGATATTTGGTATTAATAAATGTTTATTTGTCTTTTATATTTTAAGGTCAAGTAAGTAATATATGTGTTAAAATACCAAAAGAATATTTATTAATTAACATTTATTCACCACTTAAAACTTTAAACAATGACTCTATAAGATTAGTAACAGAAGGCCTATTTGTAGTCCAATTTAAGTATTAGGCCTAATACGTAAATGTAACGTAAGGCTTAGCTGAAACACTACTTGGTAAATTCGATTTTGCTTTTGGCTACAACTCAATGTCATAAAACTTCTAAATTAAACTATTTTGCTGTTATATCACCGAGATTATTAAAAAAATAAAGAATAAACATCAAACCTTTCTAATAAATCAACATGAATATTGAGCATTCAACATAAACACCATAATTGGCCTATGAACAATGAGATGATAGTTTTGTTGCTAACTGACAATAAATATTGTTCAGCATTACCAAAAAAAAAAGAAGCATGAAAGCATTATCAACAGAGTGAGAAAGAGAATAAGCCTTTTGTAGTTAGTTTTTGACTTAGTCCTCTTGGCTACTTACATTTTCAGTCTTGGCTACTTGCTGTACTCCTACCCCTGTGATAAACAGACAAAATTTTATTATGAGTTTAACACAGTAACAAGATGTTTGGATAAGGTTTTGTTATGATCAGGTATAAATAGTTTACCTTGACACAGGAATATGTATGTGTGTGTATATATATATATATACAGTATGAAATAAAGAAGTCACATGATTGGAGATTGCTTAAGGCTTAATAAATGTATGTTGTTGATGTTTGGTTCTTTGTTTAAAATTACACTGTTTTTAATTTTTAGTAGATATACAATGGTTTTATAGAGTTGGAATGATTGTAAACATGAGATCTTTTATTATTATTATTATATTCACCAAATATAATCATCATCATATAAGTTTACTGTTCAGTGAGTATGGTAGGTGAATGTTAAATATTGTGATGACTCAAGTCTTTACTGAATATTATTTTTGTGTTTATGCTATTTGAACAATGTGTATAAGTTGACTAACTGGCTTCTTAGTTACTTATACTTACAGTCATGATATGTTTTAAATATAAACATCATTACCCTCCCTGGTGATAATAAAACATGTTTTTGTTA
>NW_013665639.1:1440102-1443486 GCF_000517525.1 Limulus polyphemus | reverse complement strand
TAAGTTGACTAACTGACTTCTTAGTTACTTATACTTACCAGTCATGATATGTTTTAAATATAAACATCATTACCCTCCCTGGTGATAATAAAACATGTTTTTGTTATTTATGTATCTGTTTATTTAAGTTACAAATGATCAGTGGGGGGGGGGGGGGATTACTGCATATTTTAAAAGCAAACATAATAGTGACAGCTTGGTGGTATTTAGTTGACATTAGTGATTCATTTGCTAAGTAGAAAATGTCCAAATTATCTTTAAAGCAATTTGTCGGAAAATGATTTTTTAGACAAAAAATATGTTTTTTTGAAAAATATACCTCTGACAACTTTCACAAGAGATCTAGCATATGAAACCAAGGGTAATTAAAAAAATGACTTAAAAGAAAAACCCAAAACAAGTTGAATGAAAAAAGGAAGATTAATATGATATTAGATTAATTCAATGATTGAAAAGGTTATGAAACCAACACTTCTCCCTATTTATTGTACTTTTGGGGGAAGGTACTAATTAATTAGTAAATATCACTGATCATCCAGTTCTTGTAAAAAGGATAAGTAGGCTAGTAAACTTTAGATGCTACAGCTGTTCCCATAATTGACAGTGAGAGCTTTATAGATTAGCTTCAAGATTAAAAAAAAGCTCTTAGTTTACACATACAACTTAAAAAAAAACCCTAAATTTTCAGATATAGCACTGAAGTATATTAGATCATAGATATAATTTACGATGCAATATAATAACAATTTGTAATTAGTTGGATTTATAATTGGAACAAATATATGTAACATCAGTTGTACAGTCTTCTATGTGGTTTGCAGGAACAATTTTATAGATTATAAAAATAGTGAAATCTCACTAGTAAATTATGCATGTTACTATCAAAATATTGTTTGCAAAAACTGTAAAATAATGTGTGAACTCTAAAGGTAACTGAAGATACAATGCCTTTTTTGAGCAAGTTGCTCACACAAGGAATAAAGACCAATAAGATAAGGTACAAAGACAAGAACCAAACTTCTTAACAGTAAGTAATAATAATAATAACTTTCCAAATTTGAAAGTATAAAATGTAAAAGGGTATAAAAATTAAAGTATTGACAAACAGCTGTACGGTGTTAGTGTATTCCTTGTGTTGACTTAACATAATTATTTGTTTCTGCACAAATGACAGTCAGTTTCATGACAGACAGTTGTAAAATTTCCTGCCATTGATTTACTCATGAATTCAAAATCCCAATAAGATGACACAACCAAAGTCTCAAACTTAGGGTTTTACTCTCTCACTAGTATCACAGAAACCTTGGAAGTGATCGGATCATACAGGTAAGGCTGTTTGTAATTACTTTTCAAGTTTTAGATAATGGATTGTGTTTCTTATTTTTTAGATATATTTATAATATTTTGGTTTTCTCTCGGGCAGTATCTGGTGTTAAATCAGAAAGTTCAGTTTTGTTATCAATGAAAGATTTCTTACATTTTGCTTGTCAAAGTAGTTTCCTTTGGAATCTCAAATTCAAGCTTGTGTATTTAATTCTGTGTAACAATGTGTTACTGATTGAAGTTGATTTAGCTTTAAAATAACTTATATATTTAAAAAAACATAATTTATAATATCAAGACTTGCTTTGCATTTCACTTTTCTTACTCTTTCACTGCCATTTATAAATACTTTCCCAGTGTCAAGTTTATTTTTAGATACCCAATTAGAAAACAAAAGAACTCATATTTTGATATTTAATTTCTTATCTGAAACTCAAAAGTGATAAAATTTGGGAAGTTTGAAGGGGAATAATCTTTCTTCATGGTGGTACAAAATTCTAGGAAGTAGTGCTCTAGAAGGGGACATACCTGATGTTTCAAAGATCACTTCTGTTGTTCAGATGACTACATTCAGGAAACCAATAAATACAAAATTTTTTGCCGTTCTGGTTAACAACCACTGATATCAAGAATGACCATTATATACCTCTACCATGGGTTTGTATAATATATATTTACATTAAACTTTTTCCTTTACCCACCATTATATACCTCTACCATGGGTTTGTACAATATATATTTACATTAAACTTTTTCCTTTACCCAGAGATTATAACTCTTTACTCCTCAACTGAAATCATAACTATTTGCACTGTGTGGATTAGTTCTATTTAATATACCTTATATATATATTAATGTGTTTTTTTAGTCTTTAGAATATAAATATATCCAAACTACAGTCAGATATGACAACATTTTTTCAGTTCCTAAGGAAATTCTTAAGGAAAGCAAATTTCCTATGCTTAAGTGATTTTTACAGAACTCTCATATGAATTTGCTCTTTAGGAAATGCATAAGTGATCTTTTTGATACATTAAAGAAACTGGATATTTGAATATTTGATAGTGTAGATATTTTGTTGATATCAATGTGGGACTTCAAAACATCTTGCACAGTCTTAACATCTTATGAAAGACTATACAAGATTATTTGATTACCATGAGCTAGTTCAAATAACTTAGCTTATAAACGTTTGAAGTTACAGATTAATATTTTTATTATCTTTCAATATGTGTGATTTTTTTATATAGAAAACATTTTTCGCTACTGTTTTATCCCAATTATTGCCATATTTATTTTTCAGCAAACTAACAATGTATTTGTTAATATCAAACTGTCTTTTAATTCATATAATTGAAAACATACTCTCTCCATTTTTTACATTAAACATTTTAACAAGAGAATTAAAATACTGAAAAATTTTTCATCTTTTAGGATCGTTTTCTACCTATTGCTAATGTAGCAAGAATAATGAAAAATGCAATTCCAAAATCAGGCAAGGTAAGAGGCTTGAAAGAAAAACCTGAATGACATATTTAGATTATTTATTTTTGCTACACATGCATGAAAAAAAAAGACCGAGAAGTTTTTATGACTTTAAGTGGTTACAATTCTAGTAAGTTTACTCTTTTATGTCTTTCAATAAAATCTTTTGAAAAGTGACCCAATTATAGAAAAAAAAATATGAAGCTTTATATTATACACTTTGCAGTACATTGTCTTTATTAGTCAAGTTTGATTACTTATAAACATGTGTCAGTTAGTTAAACCAAAAGATTTACATTGACGTCTTTTGGTGTGAATTTTGATTGATTACATATTCTTTTAATTTATAGCCATAGCTACACATACGGCTGACCAAAAGCTGTGTTTAATGTTTGTTTTGGCCTTATGCTCGAAATTTAAGCATGTAAATGTATACTAAACAATTTCAAATTACCATGTTTGTTTTTAATAAATGCTCATTTATTATTTTTACAGTGTGTGTGTATATATATATATATATATATATATATATTTACAGTGTGTGTGTATATATATATATATATATATATATATATT
>NW_013665639.1:1412982-1439149 GCF_000517525.1 Limulus polyphemus | reverse complement strand
TATATATATATATATATATATATATAGATGCAGTTTTCTGATTTTAAAAAGAGAAACAATGAGATTTGACACAATAATATGCATGTATTTTTTATTTCAATGAATTTAAAAAAGTTTAGCATGTCAGTTACAAATTTACTAATGTAGACATTTGTTTGCTGTTATATTTATCATAGTTGTGTTTATAGCTAATTCTGTGAGAATCTATACAAAAAAAAATCCAAATGAAGAAAATAATGTTATATATGTTGTTTTGGAGTCCATAAATACTTTAAATAATAAAACAAAAATAATCAGAAAAGTGCAAGAAAAAGAACAAGTTATTATAGATCAAACCATGTTTAGTATTACAAGTTACATAGTACTAAAAAATGTCTCGTGAGTAATTGTTCCTAGTAACCACATCAGAACTTAATAGGTCTAAGTGTCATTATATCAGTAAAGTTTTCTGTAAAGTGTGCACTTGTACATAATTAAAGGCATTGGGATCTAATTTAACAATTTTTATTTTGGTTTATTAAAGGGCACCAATAGGTAATCCAATAATGATAGTTTTCTTTTTTAGATGTAAATATTATGTATGTCTAATAAAATTTAGTGAGTTTGGAAGAAAAGTATCTTTTTTAGGAATTTTCTGTTTGATGGGTTTTCTTATAAAAATTTTTTTTTCTAGATTGCTAAGGATGCCAAAGAATGTGTACAAGAATGTGTGTCTGAATTTGTGAGTTTTATAACCAGTGAGTATCCTTTTTTCTGCAGGAAATCTAAACTGTGATCTTTTTTAAATGACATGTAGAGTTTTGAAATGATGTTTTTGAAACAAAGATATTTTAGATTAAACACAGCCAATATAAATAAAGTTTTTATTAAAATAATATAAATAATATTATAAATAATATAATAATTCAATATTAATAGGAGTTTGTACATTAGTTGAAATTTTCTTACCTGTTTTTCTAGTCTTTAACATTACAGACACATACACCCTCACCTGGACAGCTTGATTCAGTTGAAGTTTGTTTTGTGTTACATGCTCAATCTAAATACATTATCAATACTCAAAACATTTGACATTGGAGTTAGTGGAAATATACATTTTTTTTCTTTTTTTTTTTAGTTTTGAAATTCTAAAAAATATAAAAATGGTTGCTAGAATCATGGTTGTTTTTGTTGCATTTTTTTATTTTGGTGATTTTGAAAGTTAAAAGCACACAATTCAAAATGATATTTTCTTATGTATGTATGTTATATACAGATATGTATATCAAACAATGTATATAATACTTCTAATTCAATCATTTAAGAACATTTGGAAATTAGCTGTGAAAGTAACATTTGTTGTGGCATTTAAGCTTAAACATGCCTGAACTATAAGCAAATGATAAAAGCTGTTCTAAATTGTTCTACATAAAATATGCTTGAAATCTACGTATAACAAATAAATTTTGATATTTTGTGTTTAGGGGTTTAATATACTAGCATGACCACATTTCAAATATATTAGGAAATTTTGTGTGTGTTAAGAATAATTGAAATTCTATGCTTTTCTGCCAGTTCATCATTAACTAAAAGTCAAGCATGCTCTTGACATTCATTAGAACATATATAGCTTATCACTTATTGCTAAAACTAAATATGACAATATCATATACACAATTAATTCAAAATGGACATCTCAGAAAAGCATAACTGTAACATAAAACAATGAATGGAAAAAGTATATATACTTCTTGGGCTTCAGCTTCTCTTTGTAGAGAACCACAAAGAACTTAAAATTTTTATTAATACTATATAGAAAAGGAACTTGAGGGACTAGCTAAGTTTATCATTTTTCATCTGGTAATATGGATGTAACTAACAGAAATCTTGTTTCATATAGAGTAATTTTAACAAACTATATGATGTATTCAAGAAACATAGCTATTCATATGCACTTTTAGCTGATCAAACAGCTAAAGCTAAGTGATAACTATAAAAGCATAAAAAGGAGTAAACATTTTTAATAACTGTGATGTAATGTTCTGCCTATATTTTGGGTAATAAACATTTCTTTCCATTTTTGTTTTTTATTAAACTAAAGAAAGAAATGTTCACCATCAAAAACCTAATGTTTCATTCAACATTTTTCATTCTTATACATAGATCTAAAAAATGCAGAATACAGTACTTTATTTAAAGATGTAATTCAGAAGGAATTCTAGAAAATATTATGATTAATTATATAAATCATATTTAGCATTTCATGCACCATGCGAGTCCTTAATTTCTAAGTTATTGTATTTGAAGTAGAACAAGTTGTTGACTTATGGATGACAGAAAATGAGTTCTTCAAGGTTCTTCAACTAAATGTAGCTTTATTATGGAATGTTAGTTACTGTAAGTATGTTTTCTTGTAGTTTCATGTTATAGTTTTCTTTTTTTGCTCATTTACTAGCCAACAGGATCAAAAATATGAATTGTTTGTGGCCATTCTGTAGCTATATGATAACTGTTGTTTAATAGGTACCATTCCTTAGAGAATTCTATTGTTTATTTTCGTTTTTGTATTTTAATCTAGACTTAATAAGTTGTTCTAAGACTGGCAGTTTGTGGAATTTGTTTCATACCTGATGCCTAGGCCTAGTGCAAAGTTATAGCATTTGTACTTGATTTACATTTGAAAGTTTATAGGTCATACCACATTCTTTTCATATATTGTGGAAGTTTCAAAAACCAAAATGATGGAAAAACTGTTAACTGTGATGGTTAAAAGAGAAAGGAAGCTTATTCAAAGAAGGTTTAACAAATAGGAGGTACTTCAATATTTGTAAAGATTTTGTTTTGAACAATAAATTGTTATTCAAAATATTTAAATAGAACATGCTTGGTAACATTAAAATTATTCTAATAAAATAGCTCCATATCTGTTTTTTCTACATCTGATGAGAAACTAAACATTGTATATGGCTCCAGTTGTTACCTGGACTAACACCTAAATGTAATTTATAGTAAAAAATATTGATTTCAACTATTGAATATTTTAGACATATTATTATAACTTAAAGCCAGTTGTAGTCTTGTTTATATGAAACTGAAATTAGAATTGTAATCTAGAAGCTACTGACAAAAATTGTTTATCTGACAGTAGCAATTTCTAGATACATTTGATATTACTTGAAATACCTAAAAATATATTAGCTATTTTCTCATAATTAGTAAGTTCAAACACAGGAGGGATGAAGATAGTTTATTAACAATAGATGTGCCTTACATACCATCCATATTATACTTCTGATGGAAAAAGTTTGGTGATAATGTTTTAATTGTTTATATATATCGTGCTGTATATCTTCATTAGTTAACATGTATAACCTGTATTTCAAGATGGTGTGAAAACATGTCCTCAGTATGTTTTATGACAGAATGAAGAACTCAGATAACAAACTATTTTATCAGGTATATTAGAAACTCTTGAATTGTTTGTTGTTAATATTTTCCTTGACCCCTGACCTGCAGAGCAAGTGACAGGTGTCATCAAGAAAAGAGGAAGACTATAAATGGAGAAGATATTCTATTTGCTATGTCCACTTTAGGGTTTGACAACTATGTTGAACCACTGAAATTGTACTTACAAAAATATAGAGAGGTTTGTCTAATAACTTTTTTCTAATTACGTTACATTTTTAATGTGATAGGAAATATAATAACTTAAACTTAAATTTTCTGACATTTTTATTTATTTACTTTCAAATTTAAGAGATTAAAACATTAAAATCTAGTGTATTTATATTGAAGATTTGAGATTTAAGCTAGTAATATTTTAACCTACATGAACTCTTTAGTCAGCTGCCAGTAAAACATAGTCCAAATGCTTCTGAAATCCATTGTGCTATGATTGTTCATTGTTGGTTCTGGTCAATTGCATAAAAGATAGTCTCATTGATTTTACTACTGCTTATTTTTTTATAGTCAATGAAAGGAGACAAAAATGTGTCTGTTGGACAAGCTACAGATTCCTCTCTAGATGAACTTGGAGAAGAAAATTTTTGTAAGTTTTGTTTATGAGATGCATTAGAAACTGTTTCACTTATAATGTTGTTTTAAGAAACAGTCACATTGGTATTGTTAAAAAATATTGTGAGCTATAACTTATGGAATCCTATATCAGGAGTGTGGAATTCTTTAAAAGACTCATTGTCCAAGGGACAGAATGCTGGAAAAAGTCTGCTTATCTTCTCCCCATCCCACACATTGCATACAAAAAAGTATAATAGAACTTTTATGATTTTGCTTTTAGTGGACTGTGAACACAATCAATACAATGCCATTGGCAGCTCATTGTTGTTGGGAATAGTGTATATGACATTTTGCAAACAAGTTCTTCACATGTATGTATTTGTTCATGTATTTTATGTTTTCAGCATTTAGTCAGTAGTGTTTTCCAGTGCTTGTTCATGTATTTTACGTTTTCAGCATTTAGTCAGTAGTGTTTTCCAGTGCTTGTTCATGTATTTTATGTTTTCAGCATTTAGTCATTAGCATTTTACAGTGCTTGTTCATGCAGAATACTGTGTGTGTAAACTGATAAAGAAATCATGGTTTACATTAATGCTGCCACAAACTAAAGTAGTGTTTATTATATAAAACAGTTTAAACGTTTTTTATTTTTATTATATTATATATTCTTTCTAGAGGTGGCTGTCAAACTTTAATGAACTCTGTAGACAACAGCAATGTAGTAATATTGTTCCATTAATTTAATTACATTTCTTACTGTGTGGTCACTAAGGGTTTGTGGGTGAAATGGATGTCAATATTTTTATATATAGTTTTGATTTGAAGTGTATAGGTATGCAGCTTGAAGTATTCATGTGGTTTGTGCTAGACTTCTGCAGTTCAGAATTTGCAAGAACTTGTGTGTCTCCATATAAATTTGTTTGTTTTTATAGCAATAAAACTAACATTGTGAAAAACCCTGATTGTCCAATGAGAAAAGTGTAACTGTAAAAACTTGTCTCAGGCATGGAAAGATATGAGTTGCAACCCCCCTGCATATATATATATATATATTTGTGTGTGTGTGTGCTAGATGCAATGTGGAAATTAAATTGTCAAAATTATAGTAAAGTTAATGAGATTTTGAGTTTTGCAATTTTTTGCATACTATAGGACCCAAATGTGATACAGATTGAAGACTATGGTTTGGCCATTAGCAATGATCTAAAAAATTAAAATATAGATTGACTTCTACTAAATATTCTAAAAGAATTAAAGACTGTGGTTACATTTGGAAGAAGTAAGTGAGAAACTATGGTTTAATCACTAGCTTAAGATTTTAAGAACTAAACAGAGACTGTGATCTAGCTACTAGACAAAGTCTGAATGAAGAACTCAAATAATAATATCCAAGTTCTGGGTGTCTGGCAGATCATTTGATTAGAAAATATAGTCTGCGGTATAGGTTAAATATTTTATTCTTTTTTGCTAACACTTGATAAATGAGTTGTAATGCTGTTGTTAATGAGAATAGAATTACACCAAAAACTATTAAGATATAAAGTAATAATAATACATTGAACCGTGATTAATTTGTCATTTTTAGCTGCACAAACCCTGACAGCCAGTATACTTGGAACTGAGCAAAATGGTCAACATAGTGTTGTATATGCCACAACTTTTCCAGCTCAGGTATATTATGAGTAGTATTTACTGAATAAGTTTTTTTTTTTTATGAGTGTGTGTTTTTTATAACAGCATTGGCTAAAACGTTTAATATATTTGTTTTTATTATTTTAATTTGTTTATAATTATATTTTTATTACATAAATTATTTTTACATTGTTAGCTTTGTGTATGGATTTAAGACTAACCTAAATATTGCAAGATATTTATGGGTTTACTGCCAAAAATATTGCCAACCCAACTGGTGAAGAAGTGCATACTTTATAAGTAAGAACATAAGAAAAGTATATTTAATTAGCTACACTCAGTACAGGGTGGATTTTTATTTTAAGTAGGTAGCTTGTTTCAATTGAAACTTAATATTAATTGTTTATTGGTAAACAAAGCACAAAGAAAGGGATGCACATGTATTCATTGAGGAATATCTTTTGCATTCAGTGGTTAATATTATCTAGTGTCTGGCAGTTGTTTTTACAATCCATTCAATCAATATTCTTTATAGTATCAGAACATCTGAATTCCAATATGATACTTGACCTCTGCTTAAATAATAGCATTTCTCAATTTGTGCTGCCCTCTATGTGCACAATGTTTGCTAGCTACTAGCCTTGAGGCTCCCACCTAACATCACATGTTTATACGTGGTATAGCTGCATTGTAGCATGCAACAACCCTCCACTAAAATGAGTGCAACACATACCACTAGTGCAGCTTACTCCATTTATACTGTAGAGCACAATCATCACTTCTTGATTTGGCACTCGTGTGTAAAGATGTCTTTTTTTTTTCACTTGTGAACTTTCAGATATTGGCATTTTTTGTGGAAGTATCTACAAAGATATAACCTGTTATGGATACATATGTATTGTTGGATTTTCATTTTCCAATATTTGTTTTTTTTTGCACCTGCAGATTTTGTGTCCTCCTCTATCCACATTAATATATCACAAGTGTAAGTAACTTCAACTTTGTCTTGTTGTGGGACAACAAGACGTTGTTCATGCTAGACTAACAACTAAAATAGTGTTGGATTTGTCTTTGTCTGTTGGGGAAGTGACAACTTTTGTGTGGTAGGAGGTGGAGTCTTTCATGCAGCTTGGACCTTCTTTTGAACCTGAAATACCTCTTCCTATATGTTCCATTTGTAATGGAAGGGCTTTTGCCAGTTTTTTCTAACCACCTACCTTTGCCTAATCTTATACTCATGCTGTTTTGAATCTACCTAAGCTTCTTTCATACTTTTGGGAAAGGGTTTCTCAGGTATGTTTTTTTTCTCTCCTCCTTTTTGTAATTCATTCCATACTTCTTATTTTTATGTTTTTTACTTCCTCTTCAGATATGCAAATCCATATTTGATTACTTTTACCTCAATTTTGGTGCATGCTTGCCTCATTCTCCTTCCTTTGTTACCTCATATTACTTTTCTTATCTTAGACTCCTAAATTCTGGAGTCTTTTCTTCAAGATTGAGGATCAGATTCTCTGTCCTTTGTTTGACTTTCTTAGGCTTAATTATTCCCACCTTTGTCTTACACTCTCTCCCCTTTTACGTTATTTTTCTTTCATTCAACTTTTTCCATGTTAATCCACCATTCCCCTGAGGGGTTCACAGCAGATACTCGCTCATTTATCTTTTCTATATTAGTGTGTTTATCTTCTTTGGCCTTCTCACGTGTTAGACTTTGTTGGGGTGAGATGCCCTTCTTATTCAAGTGCTTTTTCCCTCCCTTTTACCTCATATACCTTTATCTGGCTCCTTTTCTCTGCCCCTGTGAGTTTACTTGACTGCTTCTTCCTCTGTTGGGGCTGCATGCCAATGCTTTTCCTTATCCTAACTGGTTTTCCTTCTCTCCTCCCATGCTCCTTCTTTACTTCTTTCTGTCTCCCACCCTTCTGCTCCCTTTCCTTTCCCTGTCCCCATTTCCCATTCCTCTGTTCTCACCTCTCCTCCCTCTGCTCATAGACTTCAGTACTCTCAGTCTTGGCAGTGACTGTCCTACAGGCTCAGGGACAGTAGGGCTCATTTAGATCAGTTTACAGACTTTTGCTTTCCATTTGCAGTTGATTGTTGGGTACTGGAGGTTCTGTCAGACAGCAAATCCCCTTGTTTTTTTTCTTTCTTCCTCTACTCCACTGTCTCCAATTTCTGTTACTTTCCCTCTTCCAGGGGATCTTGTTTCTTGCCAATATCTGTCCTTGGCAGTGTTGGACTTAAGGGCTTCTCCAAGATTTTATTCCTGTCTTTACGTTGTTCCCAAGGAATTAGGGGATTGGCGTCTGGTCTTAGATATTTCAAGTCTGTCAGTTTCTTGACCTCTTTATTTACCATTGAGACTTCTCACCCTATGTAAGTGGAACATTTTCCATCGTTGGTCTCTGTGTTTTGGCTTCTCCCCTTCCAAACCTACATTTTCTCCACCTTTCCAGATTTTTCTCCTGGTGCTTTGACAACAACTGTAGTGGGCTGTAGTGTCCAATACCTTTAGTTTTTCTAATTTTCATCATGTCTTCTCCTCTCCTTTCTATCCTGTTTAGGATCGCTCAGTATCTGCATCCTCCCCAGCCTGCCATTATCCCATTATTGGAATCTGAATGTTGCTTTACCTCCATTTGAACCTTTAGTCTCTTTTTCTTTTTTCCCATAGGACTTATTTTTACTCCTTTTTTGCATGCAGATGTTGAAGGTCAGATGTGTATGCTCATGATATTTTCTGAATGCAGTATTATCATTCCTATGTTCTTCTTTATCCCAACTGAGCTTTTCTTCCTAAGAAGTCTGCGACCTTATTTACCTTTCGTCCATTGTTCATCTTTATTCTCAGTTTGATCCGTGTGGCATCTTTGTTCCTGCACTGCTCCTTTTCATAGTTCTCACACTTGGTTATTTATCCTATGGAACTCCTCTTCTACCCGGGATCTCCCTCCTATTACTCTTACTAGTTGGGTTCACCAACTCATCCATCTGGATTATACTCTGTTGGACAAGGATTCTCATCACATCTTCCTAGTTTCCTTTCTCCAAGTTGTCACCTCCCCCGCTCTCTTACTGCTCACTTCCATTGTCTGTTGGAGGAGATTGTGCATATGGACTAATCCTCACACTTTTATTGCACCTAACCTTCATCATCTGGACATTTCTTCTTTGTCTGGGTATTGTTTGCCTCCCATTGCAATTCTCCATACCCTTTACTGGCTCTGCATGGGTAAGTTCTTTTGTCTATATATCTTACTTTTACAGAGGTCAGTTTCTACTTCTCAGAATCCTTCTGAGTGGCAAACAGTGCCTGCCAGGTATACTTAACTTTAAATCTGCACCGTGCAACCATTAGCATCTGTAACACTCACTGATGAGATGGGGTGTTCCACAAGACCACTTAAAGTTTTCTCATGGTGTATTGTTTCATAAATAAGGTCTGTTTCAGACTATACAATCTCTTGGACTATCATGAGTAAAGCAGTGTTGGGATAGCTGCCCATCCCTCCGGTCCTAGGTGAATAAACCTGGACTGACCTGCTTTTAAAAAAATAAGGTTTCATCATTTCCCATTGCACTGTGTATCATTCCTCTTGGCTTCCCAATGCACTTTTTCCTCACCTCCTTTCTTTTAGTGGAGTACAGGAGTTCTTGCCATTCATGAGTTCCTAACTGTTTGGGTGGTGGACCATGGAGGGTTCTTCTTGAGTGTGACTACTTCCACTCAGTACAGAGTAGGGCAGTGGTGTTCTGTTGGCATCAATGGTATGTACTCTCCTCCTACCACAGAATGAATGAAAAATTCCCGATGCTGCCTGGTTTTGAATTGGACCAATTTACCAACTGCAGTTCACCCCTCTGGCTGGCTTTCCCCCATTCTACTGCCACCTGGATGTTGGTTTGCTGGTGGTCTGGTGTTGGATCAGTACAGTACCAGTCAGCATACATCCTCACACATATGGTTGGTAGGGATGGGATCCTCCTCCTACTATGGACTGGAGTTGACCCACCACATTTGCTTTCTTCCCCTTTTTACCTTTGCCAGGATTTTGGGTTTCTGGGTGGCCTGGTGTTGGTTGTGTACTGGATCTGCATACATGTGCCCTACCTAAGTTGCTGAAATGGAAATTGATTTTTCCTTCTGGTTCCTCGTATCAATGTGAAGACAGTTGGGACCCTCCTCATACTGCAGACTGGAAGACACATACCCAATGCTGTCTGATTTTGGACTGGAGTTGGTCTACCATGTATGGTCTGATGTCCCCTAGCCACTCTACACCATTAAGCACATTCATTTCTCGTATTGGACTTGCTTCCTTTCTGCTCTGCTAGGTGAAACATATTTTTACTGTAGGCAAAGAGTATACTCTGGTATAGATGAGGTGCAGTCTTCCACGGGTGTGCTCCTATATTTTCATGGTATAGAGTATAACACTCCATGAGTTCTCTTTGGTAACCTTCTGAAGGAGGCTCATCTAGGTAACTTTTGAACTGGATCCTCTACAGTTTTATTGTGTTATTCTAGGTTTTATGTAAGTTATTCTACTTAATTATTTATGCACTATTAATGTATTCAAGAATTACTAGCAGCATGCCATATCCATCTGTCTGTAAAAAGTAGGATTCTGTACATTTGCTTTTAATAGGCAGCATATCTGCATTTTGTTGTTGTTTTTTTATTCATTATCATACTTTGCAGAGATACTCATGATAGCAAGAAACAAGTAGGATTAAATGGTTGAAAAACCTTTAATAAAAAACTGAAACTCGTAAAATACTAATATTTGATGAAAAAATATATTCACCTTGTAAATGGTCATTTAATATAGATAAATATAAAATTGCACTTATTAATCATATAACTTAGGACATGGTATAATACTGATTTTATCTAACACAAATATAGTGAAAATCATGTTTTCAGTACCACCTAAAGTTTCTTTATGGCATCTCATTAGTCTACGTGGCCAGTTATTAATTATATACTGCAAAATATTTGAGATATTCATATAAGTAGCAGAATTTTCATACTATGATTCTATTTGTACTATTCTATTTATTTTTTCCGTACTAATTGAATGGGTTCATCTTGAATGTAAAAATGAATTAAAATTCTACATCAAGATTAAGAATAAAGAAGTCTTGTATACTTTTTAATTTACCTCAAAATATTCTATTAATATAAAAATGTCTTGATAGTCTTCACATAAAAATAAAATTAAGCAAATTTTTAAAGGTGCATTTCTGAGTGAGACAGTATTTTTAACACTTCATTAACATTGTTTATTATCTTTCTGAGAAAGATCTATGTTGTATTTCTACTGTTTTTACAGGTACACCAACAGATACAGTTTGGATGATAAAGCAATAAAGTGTTGTTATTCTTATAACAAGAGTTATCAGATTATTACATCAACCCAGTTTTGTGGATTTTATAAACTCTTCTCTCTAATCATTGACATATTATCTGGAGTCGACTGTAAAAAAAATAAATCATCCTTCATTATATACTCCTGCAAAGGACATTTGAGTAGTGAGTTGATGAGAAATTTTCAAACAAGTAAATTTCGTTCATATTAAATTATGATATATAATACAATGTTCTATAAAATACACAGTGTTTTCTTTTGTATTTTATATTTATTGTCTGATCTGCCATAAATTTTGTTATCTGTGAATTTTAAAAACTGATTTGTATAAGAGTTTGTGGTTTGTAAAATTTAAATTTAATTACTGTATAGATGTGTATATCATACATTTATAATTTTGAAATGCAATTTTTAGTGTAGTAATGCCATATATCATGATTTCATGTTCAGCAACCATTGAGCTTTTAGCTACTGTAGCAAACTGACAAATGTATAGAATTGTTTCTGATATATAAAGTTACATGTCCATAGAAACAAAAAGATTGTATAGTTACAACTCATATATAAGAAGTTGATAAAATAAATTAACTTTTGTGTCTTTTTGTTTTTTAGAAATGTTAAACTGTTTTCAAATATTTTGTGAGATGAGGATTGTGAGTGATCTTAAATTAGCACATTGATAATTTAAAAGAACTAAGCTAAAGCGATACTTTGAGAATTTTTATGCTGAGTAGATTAATCTAATAAAGATAGGGAAAAGTGAACAAGCTTCAAAGAATGATCGGATGTCACTACTCTGCTCTGTAGAGATGAGGCACTTGCTTGGTTATATTTGATTAAAAGGAATAAAATGTTTAATTATCAATAACAGTGTATTTAAGAAATAAAAGACAGTAACAGTGTATGACATTCTAAATATTAATTTTGAAAGTTTTATAAATGAGGAAATTGTGAGAATAGGTTATCTAAGCTTTAGGTTCTGAGATATTGGATGAGATTCACTAGCAATGGATTCGTGATGGGGAAACGAAGTCTAATAATGAAGATGAAGATGGTTGATAAAACACAAAACATTTTGAAATATGCTCATTCCATCTTCAGTGAAATCTGAAAATTGTGTTATGAAGATGATTATTAATTAAAACTATAATATAATAATCACTAGTTTATTTAGTTTTTAAGAGAAGTGGTAAATGGAAGGATAAAACAAAAAGTGAAGGATTATAGAAATATTGCACAACAGTTGGGTTGAAGTGTGAAAATGTAGAACAATTTTAGATCTAAAGAGCTGTGGGAGTTGTTAAGAGTTGGACAGTCTTTAGCTATGAGTAAGCTTTCTTTAATGTAGAGTTCAAGGTCTGAAAATCCTGTGGTAATGACAGAGAAATCGTTAAATGAAATATTGTGACCCGTGGTTTCAGAATGTGAACGAATGGATGAGTGTCTGGGTTTAAGTAGTGGAAGGTCGGTTCTGTTAGATACTCCTAAATATTCACAGACTCTAGTTTTTAAATGGCATTTCGTTTTACCAATGTACGTGACCTTAAAGTCACTACACGTACATTTAGAAACAAGCCATGAACGTAGAAGTTTAGGTACTTGATCTTTGTACTGAAATAAGTGTTTAATGCGGAGACTAGGTCTGTATATTATTCTAAGCTGAATTTGAGGGTAGAAGTTTTTTATTAGAGAGGAGAGTTTTTTTAATTTGTAGGAATTGTGAACCCATAAAAGGAAGGGAGATAATGAGGGGAAATTTGGGGATGGTGTGGACATTGGCTGGTGGTTGGAATTTGTTGTTTAAGAAATTGTGTAATCTTTTTTTTTTTTTTAGAAAATCAGCCATATAGCCGTTATTTAACATGTGTTTGTGTAGAAAGGTAATTTCTTCGTGTAAAGTAGAATAATTTGGACATAGATCAAAAATTCTGTTTAACAATGACATGACCAGATTACGTTTGAAGAAGTTGTGGATTGAACTATTAATATTAGTGTAAATGCCAGTAAAAAGTTCTTTTATGATAAACAGAGGTAGAAAAGTGTTTACCTACTTTGGTAATCCTGACATCTAAGAAAGGTAAAGAATCATTTTCCTTGAGTTTGAATGTGAACTTGATATTGTGGTATTGGGAATTAAGGTAAGAAAGGAACTCAGAAACGTGACTCGATTATTGAAACACCAAGAAAGTGTTATCAATATAGTGTTTGTAAAGGACAGGTTTGAATTCACATGGGCAGCATTCTAGCCACTTACATTTATGATAGCATAGAAAACTATTGGCTATCATTGAACACAGTGGGGATTTTATGGCGATTCCATCTACCTGGTCATAAAAGACCTCGTTAGAGAGGAAATGATTTAACTTTGTGGAGAGGACAAGAAGTTCCAATAATTGTTAATGGGTGAAACCAAGATACAACTCAGTGTCAGTAGGAAAGAGAAGGTTCACGATTAAATTTAAAGTTTCATTAAGAAGATATTCACTATTTTTTAGAATATAATGTTTTTATTTATACCAAATGTGAACCACTTTGACATTTCAATAATATTTAGTCATGAGAAAGTAATAAATAAATAAGTCCTTTTATCTTAAAATGGTTTTAAAATTTGTTACATTGTTAAATATTTGAGGGTAGATTTTTAGCAAACCATGAAAATATATCATTTTGTTATGATTTACTCTTAATATGTTTGGTAATTTAGAAAATGTGAAACTGGTCGTATAGTTTTATAATGTGTGAAGACATTAATACCAAACTTTAATAGGTTTCTTGATAGTTTTGAATATGACAAAATTGGTTTTATGTACTACTAATATTATTATAAATGCATTTCTTCATTGATTTAATTAAGAGAATGGAAAAACAGATGTACTATGTTAAGAACAGCATTGTAAGCATTTGTTGATAGATCCCCAATAGGGTATGTTTACTGCATTTAGTATATTTATTATAGGAAGTAGTTTGTATATCTTTACCTTAAATTGTAAAGTTGATATTTGCTTTGCTAAAGTAACTTGAACCTTTGGAGATCAGAGTGATGTAATGAACAGAATATTTTTAATCCTATATGGACACATTTCCAATAGCTAAAGGTCTTATAAAAAAAGGTTTCTTTATAAACATTTATTCTTAAACCAAAGGACATTAATGTTGCATCTGTGGTAAGTTGTTATGTATTAGCATTATTCAGTTCTGTTCTGTTGTATTTTTTTGGGCATTGAATATGAAAAATAACATTAAAATCTGTATATCCTGATATGATACTGAAAGCATTTCCTCTCCTAGGTATATAAATTTATCACTTCATGACTAAATAAATAATTGGCTTGGAAAACCTTCCAAATGATTGAACAAATAAGATGAAGTCATGTCATGCAGTATGATCTAAAGAAATAAACAATAACATTTTCATTTTGTTCTCTTCGTAAAGAGTATTTTCTACATGTGTGAGTTGTGTCTTGATTTCCATAATTAATTACATCGATTAATCAAATGCTGAAGTTAAGTATTAAATATAAATACTAGCTGATTTCTGTTTATAAATTTTCATTCTAATATTTTTGTCGAATGTTCTTTTGTTTGTTCTCCAAAATAACTAAATACTTATTATATCTTGTGCCTAAGTATTCAAATACTATATTATCCCATCAACAGTTAGACTGAAAAGATCTTGTGAGAACATCGTGAATCAATTACATTTGTTTTATGTTGAAACAGAACTGCGTACGGTACAAATTATCTTTTATTAACGTAGTCGTTTGTGATTGTTTTCATTTGCTGTCTTGAAACCTAGTAAGTTGGTTAATAACGCGATAGATGGCGCTACTTATAATACATAATTATATTTTATAAGTTACGAAGTGTTAATAGTATTGCGTTAGTTTTTCTTTATATAATATATATATAAACGTAGATATTTGAATTACTTATTAAATCTTAATTGACAATCAAGTGCATGATACAACAATCGCAATGGTCCAATACAAATATTAAAACTAGTGAAGGGTAATTGTATTAAATTTAAAAAATCACTATTTTTTTTGCTAGTTAAATTAAATCGAAAACTTGCGTCAGCTTTGTTTAAACTCCAACAATTTTTGTTTATTTTCTTTTACGATGATACTGTCGGTAATTGTGAGATTTTACTGACGAGTCTTAGCATTTAGGATGTTATACCAAGCCTGTAAAGTCTCGCTGGTATGCTTAAGAACAGTTTTAAATATATACTTAAATATTTTATATATTATGTTTGAATATAGTTTGTTATCCAATCAAGATCATTTAAATATTTTAACATAGGTTTAAAAATATAAATTGTCCACACCTTAAACAATAGATTTGAATAAATAGAATAGTGACAACTTTTCAAAATTAGAAAATCGGGAAAAATCTGTAAGATGATCGTCAGGTGGTTGAGAGTCATTGATTAAAGATCTTTGGTTATGATGAAACAAAATTTGAGCGTTTGTTCATTTTCTCTGTCCAGATCTGAGGGGTCAAGAATATTCTGACGTGGTTTCCTTCTATTGCGAGTACTTGCATAAAAGTCGAGGTCATACTAAAACTCAAAACGATTATTAAAAACATTATTCTAAATTTCATTTAACTAAAGGAATTTGAAAAATAGACGCATTTAGTATATTATTTATCAAGATCTAAGTCATTTTTTCGACACTTGTGAATTTGATTGTTTATTGCATTAGGGTACATCAAAGCAAGTTTATATGATGGAAATTAGAAAAAGAAATATTAAAAATTTCTGTAGAACATTAATAAAATAACTCGTATGTTAGTTTGATTCAATGTAGTTAGCTAAAGAGCATTAAAAATATTGTTAAGAAAACAATTTAGGGGTTCCTCACCAACAAATTCAAATTATCAAATGCTGATTATAAACTATCCCGAGAGATGGCGTAAGGTTCGTGTAAATAAAATATTATGTTGTAACCTTTAAACGCCAAAAGCTGACGAATCATTAAAAATCGACGGTCTTAAAGTTTGTGATAAAATACTTACAGGTTACCTGATTTTTATGACAACCTTTAGGTCTATTGTTATGTAGATTCATGTGGACGTGATGGCATTTTTTAAAAACGTATAGTTTAAACATAAATATGATGACCATTTGATTCAAACCTTTATTGTAATCATTTAAGCTCTTCGTGATATACATAAATTTACCATATTAACAATTAGTATTCCTTTAATTAAAAAGTGCATTAAAGTTTTTATTTGCCTTTAAATGGTCCTCCGGTAGGACACCAGTAAGTTTTCGGACTTACAACGCTAAATTCAGGGGTTCTATTCCTCTCGGTAGACACACCTGATAGTCCGATGTGGCTTTGGTATAAGTAAACACACGCTTTTATAGCAGTATATTATCCAGTACAGAAGTGATTAAGTCGCCAAAAGATTTACTGAGTAGTAGCATAATTTGATATTTCAAATATGAAGTCAGTCAAAAGCACCCGATGCCCCAACGAATTTATTTGTTCGATTCATAACAGGATGACTAATTTTTTTGAACGCACCCATAACTGAAAATTAGATGCGTTTTCAGTGGCATCGTGATGTGGACATTGGACCTTTCGATACGCAACCCTGTACGTTAATTGCTTGACCATTCCTGGCCTCATTAAGTAGTATAAAGTAAATCTGAGCTCAAGCTTATATGTTATTAGAACACATATAAGTATCGAAAAGATAAAACAACTTATTCGAGTTTAGGTATTTAAATGTTTCTTATAGTAGCAAGAACAACAACTTATTAATAATTGTTAATATTTGATTTGCATTTCGCACAAAGCTACACGAGGGCTATCTGCGCTAGCCATATCAGATAATATGGTTAGTTTACTGCTAATATGGTGAATTACATACATTTAACCCTTCAATTGCGGTTGATATCATATTATGCAAGCATTTCGCGCGCAACATTTTGAAAGGCCCGCCGCAAACATTCGCAAGTCTTTGCACATGGGGTGGTAGGCAGACTTACACAAGCCACAAATGAAGGGTTAAAGGAAAAGAAGTTATAGGTTACTGAAAGTGTAGCAAATCCAGACCGATCTACACTGCACGTGTGACCGCTCATTAGTATGGGAAACATGGTAATACAACATATAAAAATATTCACGACAGCCAAAAGTGCTGTGGAGGGAGATAACTCTTCACTTGTTAGGATTGTGAAAAAAAAAAACCATAACTGTTCTTTGTAACAAATTCATAGTGACTTCACTCATCAATGCGATCAAACACCTTCTGTGTTGTTTATGTAATGCGTTGTTCATTAGTGTAGAAACTTCGGAAGGGCAAAGACAAGCAAACCATATGTCATACTCAAGAGTTCTTAGTACTTTTTTTTGTCTTGACGTAAAACTTGTCAGTATTTAAAGAGTACGATAGATCTTGAAATTAATGGAGTGATGATAGTCATTTTAACCAGTTTGGAAGTAATGATCGAATATGGGTTTTAGAGGCAGGCAAGTAAATAATACGACCGTGACTATGCTTTTCCAACAAAGAAGAATTGTGCTGCTCAAGTTTGGTTCTGTTTTTGAAGTGTTTGCATATTTAATTGCCCCTAAATTAAAATGTTCCAAAAGGCATGGCAAAGTGTTTAGGACAGAAGTCCAACATGTTGTTCCAGCACGGTAATGCCTTCTGCCACAAAACTTGCAAGACCAGTACTTGGTTCCAAAGTAATATTATATCGTTTTGGAATTATCTGCTCAAAGTCTAGATCTTAATAGTATAGACTATAGTTGGGGCCATCTGGAGGAGTTAATTCAACTGGATAGGGCTCAGTCTTACAGTTTCACTAAGTGACAAACCGTTGAAATAAACACACTGAACTAGACTCATGTCAAAATCAGTTTGAGAGAATGTCCTTCAGAGTAGAGTCGTTATTCAGTCCAGAGGTGATGTCAATCCATATTAGAACGATGATCACTATGTCCCCTTTTCTACGAAAAAAATTATGTCTGCGTTTATTACTGTTAAACAATATTGTGTTTTATACTTTTAAAATATATATCATATTTTACACTGTCAGTACATAAATAATAACCTTTTAGAACACGTGATGTTTTATTCTTTTAAGATATCCTATATTTCGCATATCGAAAATATATACGCTTTTATAACGTATATACTTTTAGAAGATAATATTTATCACTTTTAAAACGTTATATTTTAAACTTTTAAAACATGTTACATTTCACACATTTAGTGTATATAATGTATTATAGTTTTAAAACACTACACGAACTATACCAATTATCTTTCCTAAATGCTAATTTGCTCCTGTACCATTAGAAATTAAACGACACCTATGCCAATGAGTGACGTAATCACCAATTACCAAGTGACGTGCGCCTTAATTAAAAGCTGTAATAAATCGTTCAAATCGCTTTTAACTAGCCAACGGGCGTTCAAATCGCTCTTAACTAGCCAACGGGCACCTTGTTAGTCCTGGTGCCAGCTGTTTGCAACCTAAATCGTCCAAAGATGTATTTGCAAGAAAACCGTGCAATTGAATTTCGAATGGGCTTGACTTGTGAAGGGTGGGGTGTATTTTTGGATCACTAACACAAAGAAATAGGCAGAATTGCTCCTTTAAATAAGGCTATCGACACCTAGACATAATGTGTAAGTGGAACTGGAAGTTTGAGTTTTTCCTCCCTTCCCTTAGGGGGGAAGATAAAGGTGTTACTACTCACGCACTACTTTTGTATTGTCAGAACAAAGTATATAGGTATGGAGTGTTAGAGATACTTCGTTTCGTTGTGTTCGTACTACAATAGTCTTGCACATAGCTATAATCATTACACAAACACATTTAAAATCGCTACGGGAAAGGTTTTAACTTGACCTGACAAATTACACACGCTCTATCAATTATAATATCTTCGTCAGTGTCCGCTACAACTTGCAATTATGTTTATGTCATAAGTACGTTATTTAAAAAAAGCATTATAACGAATTACCTGTATAAGCGTGTTTAATTTAGAAAGAAAATATAAATGTCCATTCACGCAACTCGCAGCTTTGGTAATTTATAATGCATACTACACGTGGAAATCTTAACACCCAAGCTTGTATATCAATAACGAATTATGCTTTTTTTCAACTTATTATTAATTCTACTTTTATTTTAAACCATTCATATGTTTAAGGAGAAATTAGAAATAAGTTTGGTTCAAGCCAAAGGTATTTAAGAGAAACGTTTTAGTACCCAGTCAGGGGATTGCATGAGTTACAGAGGGGTGTCATGGTTTCTCGTGTTCAAGTTATAATAAAACAAAATGAACTCTGATAAAAAGCTCGATCTGTTAGCTTCAAAAAAACACACTTTGTTGCCATAAGAACTCACCTTTTAATAATGTTCATGTTCAGGCAAGTACCGCACTTAACCATCTTAAAGCGGCAATTAAGCTGCGTTGAGCCGTCCTCGGCCATCTCTATCGATAGAAATCGCGAAAGCCGCAAAGAAAACGGCTTTATAGAGCTGAGGAACTAGATCTTGTATTGCGCAACATGTGCAGCCAGTACCGTCTTTTGTGTGGAATATTTGATTAGGGTATGGGTTTTACTCCCTCATAACTTAGAAACTAGTGCGAAATCGGCCACGCTGATGAGCATTTCAGATTCAAAATATCGCAAAGAGTTCAAATCTCTTTTCAAAATGTTAAAAAGAAAAAAAACAACAAACAAACAAAGAGAGAAAGAGTAATGGAAAACTTTGTTTAGGAAACAATCCACCAAACATGCCTCCCTGGCTAGTGGACTGGGTGTTAATATATTTCTATAAAATATATATCATTTTTAAAGTGTCTAATTTATCTAAAACAACGAATTTTAGTATAATTACCTTTTATACTCAGTGGAAAATGTCGCAGTGACTGACAATACATTTAGTGTAATTAAATAGAAGAATTTGAAAATGTTTCAGGCATTCGTTATTAACGAATTAATACAAGAGTAAGCCACCTCTGCAGTAATGGGGTAATTTTTGAATTTACTTAACGATTTGAGAAGCTGATAAATAAAAATGAAACAATGTTGATGATATCGTAATCTAGAGTGATATTTTGAAGAACAGAAGGATGAGTCACAACTAGCACAACAACGTATCATATTCGTGAAGTTCATATGAACAAGTTACATTTATTGGAGACTGCATAACTGGATGTTGTAATTCTGTACCAACAGGCCTGGTATGTCCAGGTGGTTAGGGCTTTCGACTCGCAATCCCCGTCTCACCAAACATGGTCGCCCTTTCAGCCGTGGGGGCGTTTTAATGTGACGGTCAATCCCACTAATCGTTGGTAAAAGAGTTGGCGGTGGGTGGTGATGACTAGCTGCCTTTCATGTAGTCTTTAACTGCTAAATTAGGGACAGCTAGCGCAGATAACCCTCGTGTAACAAACAAACTGTACCAACATTTGGTACAGCCTAATTCGATATCTTTGTAGAACGTTGGCTAGACTTGTATGCTTTGTTTTTGACTGATCTTTTCGCTAATTTTTTTTGTTGGTCACGAACTCAAAACTCCTGTTGCTGGACAGATTTATTATTACAAATCATCACCATATATAACCACATCAGTGAGAGGTCAAATATTGTTCTCTTTACTATGTGAATGCCGAGTAAGTGCCCAAAGAGGTCACATTTGTAACTGCTAAGGCTAAGCAGATGCAATAGGAAACAAAAACAGTTTAAAGTAGTAACAGCTAAAACGATGTAGTGTCTCTAATGTTATTAGGATTCAAAGGTGGCCTAGAAATAAAACCGAAGTTTAGAAATGAATACACATTTTGATATTTATATTAGAAATATAGAAGAGTAAAGTTGATAGTAAAAGTATTACCAGTTTCCCTCTTTTCTTTTCACCTCATCTTGAATAACCTTAAATTAGATTTAAAGTAATGCAACAGAATGCCAGCAAATACTACTCGAAATACAATAAGCATAAGCAATGAAACACCGATATACAATCCAGTATATGAGGTGTAGCATAATCATAAACTAAAATAATCTGAACTGAATATAAATGAATGCAGGAAAATCTGTAATTCATGTTAACATAATTCATGAAAACACACATTCGTATATATACAAAGGTTGAGTACATTATAACATCATGCGGTTACTGTCCATGTCGCCACGTCTGGTCATGTTCGATTCGACGACCATACACCTTAGCATAGTTTTTATTGCAAGAGGCTTCAACGCAAGGCTGTCATATACAATGCACACCACTTTCTCCTTGTTGCTTTCCATAAGTAATCTAGTGTACAAGGTAAACGGTTTCTTAGTACTTGTTTTCGAACAGTCCTATTTCGCAGAAGTCCAAAGGAGTGTAGAATAATATGAGTGCCCATTTCATTTTCCACTTGTTTGAGGTATGTGATAGTTTAAGTCACTTATCTAGACGGAGATCCTTCTTAATTATGTTGCATACTGTTGCCTGGGATATGTGGCCTTTAACCTTTGTGAATTTTTATCTATTACAAGATGTCGAATTTTGCTTTCCTAGTCTCAGATATGCTTGTTGCAGGTCTCTTCCTGGGTGGTCTTGATGTTCCAAGTTCATTCATATTCCTTTCTTTCCAGTATCATTAATTATAAGGGATACCCCCATCTTTGAAATTCTACATTCCTGATCTGAACACATCATTATGATTTGAGTATATGAATATTTTGCTTTGGAAAGGACTGTTATACACTCTTACTTAAAAAGCAATTCATTTTCGATGCCAACACATTACCTATAAATGTCCAAATGTAGTTCTGATACCTGCTGGTGAATTTGTATTGGCTATGGTTGTCGCATGTCTCACTGATTTTCATATTCAAAATCGTTTTAATATAACATACTCAACTGTATTTATCTCTTCATATATATATATATACCTGCTCTGCCAGAACATTCTAGTTACCGTTTATACTTAATTGTTGTATCACTAAGCCAGTATATACGACAATGTTGTTTTTCTCATGTGTCACTTTGTATAAGCGCTTCACATTTTGTCCTTTGCACGAACTTTAACTGTCAGTGTATATTTTTTGTAAATTTTAAACGTTCTGTATATTTTGTACTTCTAAGCCTAACGAAGAGCATATGCTCGAAACGTGGATAACAAAGGACGTGTGTTTTAACTTTTTTTACAACATCTATTGCAACATTTTCCCACGTCTTGCGGTCTTTTTCTACAGCCCACGCATCTAGCTGATCCAAAGCTGTACCATGCTAATGAAGGTGGAAGATTAGCAGGAGAAATGAGAGATGACCAGGGCTATGATGGAGCTAAATATCACTCAGAAAGACCTGGGTAAGGCATATCAAATCTAAATACCGCTCAGGAAGACCTGGGTAAGGCATATCAAAGCTAAATACCGCTCAGGAAGAGCTGGGTAAGGCATATCAAAATTTATGGACGGCTAGAAATCAGCAATAGCATTGGATGGCCACTTCTCTGAAAATAAGGCTGACTGAATAAATAGTTCTTTTCTACGAGTTGTATACAGTGTATCGTTATGTTTAAAGATGAACATCAAAGTTTTATGTATGTATATTCTTTCTTCTAATTTTCGTCATGAGTAGCACTGCAGTACATTGATGTAGTTCATAAACGATCATGATAGATGTAAGTATGCCTCTGGTACTCTAATGTCATCAACTATCAGATTACAAAGTTAAGAGAGATGAATGTTTCATTAATGTTAAATTACTTTTTTGTTGTTTTACCACTGTTTCTCCGCCCATAGATGACATTAGGGTTCATGGTATAATGACATTTATCTTGTGTGCATCCGATAGAGGAATAATATGTAAATATTTATTTATATCAAACAACATATTCTTATCATTAGAAACACCTTTTGATGTCGTTCTCTTTGAGTATGACACATGCAATATTTCATTTTCTTCATTTGTTGAAGTTATGTCTTATGAACTTGTTTTTTTGTTTTTTTTGCAAATGTAACTACTACTTTCCTATTTTTCTCTATAATAATATTATTTGTTAATCCTTTCCTTTTCTCGTCATGTGATTTACTTATTTTTCCAATTTTTGTAGTTTCTTGATGAATTTTCTTGTGACGTTTTCACAGTTCATTTTTCTCAACTTTTGTCCGAATGGCGTTCAAAAACTTGAAAACTTTTCCTATGAGCTATTTTACCATTTGCATACTATATTCACCACCATAGAAAGAGTGTTTTTTTGAGCTAATGTTGTGGTCAATGAGTTTGTAGGACTCAAAAAACAATGGTTACAAATTCCCTTATGATTTCATAATATATTACGTAGACATTTTAACTACCATATCGATTCGTCTAAATTCCATCTATAATATAGAGGTGGTTCTGATTCTGTTGGTGATTGAGTCCGATTTCATGGATTATACCTTGTTTTGGTCTGATCAAATCCTCCTTTTGTATATCATAGGTATCTAGAGAGCTGTATTCGAGATCTGGTTCTTCTTTATTTGAGCCTGCATAAACTTCATTGGTGTCATGTAGTATATTTTACCCTTCAACCCTGGTGCCTGTCTCTTCTTGATGAGCCAAGGACAGTATTTCAGTAAAATGCAGTTTTCATTGTAATTGTGTTTGATACACGTCTGTGTTTTGTGAGATAGCTTTAGCTAGTATATTTGAGCAGGTTTAGCTACAAGATTATTGGGACGGGCTCGTTTATCTTGTGTTGAGCAGTTGTTTTGTGAGGTGAGAGTTGATACTTATTAGTAATAACTAGAATCACTTGGTCACAGCAAGACTGAGCAAAAGTTTAGTGGTTTTAATAATGATCAGAAACTCTATATTACACCCTCTCACACACAACTATAAATACCATACATGTTTGATGTAGTAGTGTCACTGTTAAGTATACCAAATCCATAGAGCAGGTTAGCATAGCTCCAGATTTCTCACATTTCTGTGACCGAAGTAGAGCCTTACAGTTTAAAACAGGCTAAACTATAACTTCCATCGCTTGCTTGTTTGCTGGAACTAATTTGGTCGAGAGTTCAGCTAACCACTCCAATCTCATATTAACACTTTAGCTCACCACAATTAAAAAGACACAACTCTCATCATTACCTCTACCATGTGTATGGATAAAAAAGAATACCTAACTATAACCATAATTCTCCAATTATCCTCAATCCAGTGATCCTCAACTATTCGATGCTGAGAAAAAGTGACACAATCTTCACATGTTCTAGACTACCACCTAAAATGCTTCAATATTCTGTCTATATCCTTGTTTCCTGTTCTTCAAAAATTCGATAGGCTGATTTGCAATATGCTGGGCCAGTTAACATTATCCTGGTCTTCCTGCAGCTAAGAAATAACTATTGGTATTTTTCTTGTGATATTGGCTTGTATCCACCCAATGCGGCAAGTGTCTGTTATCTGGAAAAGTATAAGACACGTGTTATGTGGCCACTGATTGCTAGTTGGGTTTTCATGTAGTGATGACTAGCAGTACTTGATGGATCAAAAGTGGCTCCCAGTCTTTTCATCTTGCAAATGGTACGATCAGCCCTTTTGAACTCCTACTTTTTCTCTGATGCCAGTCACACCATCTGGGGAATGAGTTACGCAGGCAATGCCATTTTTTCTTCATCAGTTTTCATGACTTACTTGTTTTCCATGTCTAGTGAGTATTATCCACTTGATGTAGACAAAGAGACCTCTTCTGCTGGGCTTAGTAATGTTAGGGTTTGCCAATGAAGTATTTCTAGTCCAAAAGTGGTGTTTCTGTGTCATAACCAGTACTCTTTGACTCACTGATAGTTATAATCTTTGGGAATTTTCTAGGGTTCCCATTGATTTGCTTTCAGATTGTGGCTAGATTTTCATACCTTGGAGTACCTGATGTAACACACACACAAAAAAAACGCTCCACATCAAGCAAGAGACTTCTCCTCGGTATAGGCTTTTTATACTTCTTTAAACGGTTATCGTTTTCCTTTTGGAAGTTTGTTTCCTACGTTAGTAAGGTAGGTATGCTTATCTTGTAAAGATATGATTGTTTGCTTCCTAAGGTAACGGAAATATGTATGATTAATGTTGATAAGATATAACTGTTTGCTTCATATGTTAATGGAGGTAGAATACCTCTGTCGGAAAGATATGGTTGTTTCCTTCCTAGCTAAGTGGAGGTAGTTATGCTTATGTTGGAAAGATATGGTTGTTTGCTTCATAAGATAATGTAGAGAGGTATGCCAATGCTGGAAAGGTACGGTTGTTTGCTTCCTAATGTAGTGAAGATAGATTTTCTTCTGTTGGAAAGATATGGTTGTTTCCTTCCTAACTTAGTGGAGGTAGGTATGCTTATGCTAGAAAGATATGGTTGTTTCCTTCCTAACTAAGTGGAGGTAGTTATGCTTATGTTGGAAAGATATGGTTGTTTCCTTCCTAACTTTGTGGAGGTAGGTATGCTTATGTTGGAAAGATATGGTTGTTTCCTTCCTAACTTTGTGGAGGTGGGTATGCTTATGTTGGAAATATATGGTTGTTTCCTTCCTAACTAAGTGGAGGTAGTTATACTTATGTTGGAAAGATATGGTTGTTTCCTTCCTAACTTTGTGGAGGTAGGTATGCTTATGTTGGAAAGATATGGCTGTTTATCCATTGGAAACGAGAGAAACCAAAAAAGGAAGATAAACGTGATATGTATGGTGAGAAAATTAAAAAATAAAAGTCGGCACTCCTCTGTATTATATTAGTAAAACTGGCACACATATAAGTTACCTCTATAATAACAGGATTTTAGAATCAGGTAAGTAGTTGATAAATGTGAATACAATAATGTTGATAACTGTATGATCTAATGTGGTGAAAGAAAGAAAAAAGTCTTATTCGTGATTAATACAACAATGTATTTATTCGCAAAGCTAGCATGGACAAGCTACACTTACTGGAAACGGTTGTAACAAACAACACTAACATTTGATCTGACTTTAATGAAATTTTGGAAATGCTTTACCACAGAGATTTGGAAGAGTCTAATTTGACTCCTTCTCTATCGTGTCCACTAGACTTGCATACCCAGTTCCTGAACTATACCGTGTCCACTAGACTTGTATACCTAGTTTCTGAACTATACCGTGTCCACTAGACTTGCATACCCAGTTCCTGAACTATACCG